>NC_053428.1:56917075-57114661 GCF_007990345.1 Gossypium hirsutum
TTCTTAATGTGAGATATGGAGTCATCCTTTTAAATTGCATGGATTGTATGGATATTTTGAGACATGGTGAAATATGATAGTCCATTTAAATGGTCTATTAGTGCATGTACCAAAAGAGTGACTGATGTAAATAGACATTTTGAATGTGAATGGCCGGCCAACACGCATGCATTATGGTGTTCCTTGTCTTCATTTTTTTTATATTTGGTGGGAATTATGTATAATAAATTTATATTAGTAAGTGGTGATAAAAACAAAGTTCCATCATCTTTTCTATCATCTTGCCGAAACCATAAGGAAAAGAAAAGAAAAATGGAAGCTAGGACATTCGGCCAAGTGAGTTTATAGATTAAGGTATGATATCATGTGGTTTTTTGGCATTTTTTTTGTGAAGTTGAGTTGTTTTGATGCTCATAACATGACCCATGTGTTGATTTTGAGTTGTGTTGCAAGAACTGGTTATGTCTTATATGCAATTGATGTTTTGTAGTATGTGATTGAATGGTTATAGATGAATATGAACTAAGAAACATGTATTATTGAGTAAGTAGAAGATAGAATGGGTTTAAATGGAGGTTCATTTGATTTATTTTTGTCCTTGTATGAAAGTGGTTCTTTGTTAGGCGAATGAGTCATGCTAGATTAGTTGAAAAGAATGTTCATGTTATGAGGTAATTTGAATAATTGACCGAAACATGGAAGGAAGGCAAGATTTATAAATTATGTTTGAGGTGAAGGAATAATGAAAGTGTATTAAGTTTAATGTGCATACTTTAGTCTAAGTGTTGAGGAGTTTCGGCTAAGATAGTTGAAATGTGGGTGTTGCCGATTTTTAAATTAGATTATGGGAGTGGCTATAATGGGCATTAAGATGTTGAACTTAAGAAATTAGAAGTAAATGAACTTGATAGTATTTAAGAGATAGAGGTGATAGATTAATGTTGCACATTCGGCTATGGTTAGGCATGTTGATGATCTTATCTTGATTTAGATAATTAGGCATAAAAGGGTGGTAAAGGGGATGAAATTGTCGAATGATTAGTTGGGTAACAAAAGAAGCATTCGGCCATCACTTGAGAGCTTGTGTGATGTTGGGTTTAAAATTAGCAAAGGTAACTTACCTAATGCATGTGCATGTGTGATTAGATTTTTGATGATATGGTAGTTGCATGAGGTTATTAGCCGAATATACTAACATACATATACATGTGAAATTGGATTGTAAATATTTAGCAAGGTGGTTAAACTAGTTAAATTATTGATTAAGCTCAAGGAGTTAAAGGAGGTGAATCGAGCAAAGGCAAAGAAAAGGTCATCGAGTAGCCGAGTTGGAACCGTCTTACCCAACACGAGGTAAGTCATTAAGCATATAGTTGGTATTAATTCAAATGGTCATAACGTTTATGTAATGATGCTGAATGGAATGAATAAATATATATATGCATGTACGTATGTGATGATGAAAGTGTTGAATGAAAAGAAAAGAGGTGAGATGTATTGAGTTGTTGATCTCGGCACTAAATGTGCGAGTATAAACATTTATGACCACGAGATTGGCGCTACGTGTGCGGGTTTAAATTGTGCAGCACTAAGTGTGCGAATTGACTATGTAGCACTAAGTGTGCGAGTTTGACTATGTAGCACTAAGTGTGCGAGTTGACTATGTAGCACTAAGTGTGCGAGTTTGATTATGTAGCACTAAGTGTGCGAGTTGATTATATAACACTGAGTGTGCGGACTTAATATATATTCTTGAATCATTATGGACACTAAGTGTGCGACGCTATTGAGTCGATCACGGACAGCGGATCGGGTAAGTGTCTTGAGTTCATGGCTAATAGGTGCTATGTCTATACTTGGTGTTGAGCTTGGTAAGTTTGAACCTATGTGACAAATATACTTGAAGTCACGTACATGAAATTTATCGTAGAATGGGTGAAAGGCCGTTTAGTTGTATGTTGGTAACGAAAATAAAATGATTTATGAAAATGCCTCGAATATCCTATTGATGAGTATGTGGATTGTGAATGCATAAATTGGTATGAAATTAAACCGATAGGTCGGAGGAACTATGGTATGGTTCGGAATGGATGGAGTAATTAGCCTCGTTCCATTTTGTTTTCTCTTGTGATAATGTTATTGATGGATGGTAGTGCATAGCTTATGACTTACTGAGTTATAAACTCACTCGGTGTTTCCTTGTCACCTATTCTAGGTTTCTTGGACACATCTCTTTTTGCGTGGTCGGGCCGTCATCGAAGTCATCACACCGGATAGCAAGTTTTGGTACTTTCTTCTTAGTCGGCTTAGGAGAATATTTCGGCATGTATAGGCTATTATGTTGTGTTTGAACTTTAGTATGTAAACTTTAAGCCATGCGAAAATGGCATGAATGTTCGATTGAGTTGGATCAAGGAGTAGGCATGAAATGGACCTAGTTACTTTCGTAACAGATGCTGGCAGCAGCAGTGACATGAGATTGAAAAATCACTAAAAAATAGTAGGAGTGGAATTAATTGATGAATAAATTATGTATTCGAAGCTCGATGAGTCTATTTTCATATAGAAGCAACGAAAAGATCATATGGACAGTATGTTAAGAGATATTCAGGTTCTCGTGAGACAGGGCCAGAACGGTTTTGGATTCCCTGTTCCGACTTTGGAAATTCATTATAAATCAACCAGAGATAATTAGGAGTCATACCATATATGTATAGATTCCTCTCTGAGTCTAGTTTCTATAGAAACAAACGGCATCAGTGTTGAAACTCTGTGCAGGTAGATATCCAAGTCGTAATGCACAAAGGTCAATGTAGTCGATCCCTGTAACATGGGAGACTTTGACTAATAAACTGTACTAATTGGTCCGACCAAAAATTCTAGAAAAAAATGTGTATACGGGCATATGAGTCTATTTTCAGGGAAAATTTACGGACTGGATTTCGAGTTTCAGAACTCGAGATATGATTTTTTTAGCGACTAGTACGCGGACTGGCAGCTTGTCTGGAAAATTTTTTTTTAAGTGGGTTGAAGTCTGTTAACACCTCGTGTTCGACTCCGGCGACGGCCTCGGGTTCGGGGTGTTACATTTGATTGGTATCAGAGCTATGGTTTAGTCGGTTCTAGGACTACCATAGCACGTATGAGTCTAGCTATACATGCCGAATGTTAATGTTTAACTGTGTGATGACTTCTGACGGTTAAAATTTATGTTTTGATTAGTAAATGGATCCCGGTGTAGAGAGAACCTTGGCGGATGACATTGAAAGTGTAGCGGCTGCTCCTGCACAAGGGACGCCGCCTGTTGAACCTCAGTCATCTGCGAATAATCAAGGTGAGGGGGCTAAACAAGCCTTCTTTACCATGATGAATGAATGGGTCGCGCAGTATGCTCGAACCAATCCGGCTGTCCAACAATTCCCGAATTTGAATAATCCACCCCCGAAGCCAGTAATGCCATCAGTTACTGATCCTGTGAGGCTGAGTAAGCCACCTGTAGACTTGATTAGGAAGCGCGGGGCTGAGGAGTTCAGGGCCATAGTTACTGATGATGCTGAAAGGGCCGAGTTCTGGCTTGATAACACCATTCGGGTGTTTGATGAACTGTCATGCACACCCGATGAATGTCTAAAGTGTGCTATATCCTTGTTGCGGGACTCAGCCTACTATTGGTGGAGGACCCTGATTTCCATAGTCCCAAACGAACGAGTAACTTGGGACTTCTTTCAGACAGAATTTCGAAAGAAATATATTAGTCAACGGTTCATTGATCAAAAGCGTAAGGAATTCTTGGAACTTAAGCAAGGCCGTATGACAGTATCTAAATACGAACATGAATTCGTAAGACTCAGTAGGTATGCCCGGGAGTGTGTAGCTGATGAGGTTGCTATGTGCAAAAGATTCGAAGAAGGATTGAATGAAGATTTAAAGCTACTAATGGGTATTTTGGAAATAAAAGAATTCGTAACACTAGTCGAACGAGCCTGCAAGGCGGAAGAACTTGGAAAGGAGAAGAAGAAGGCTGAATTTGAGGCTAGAGACTATCGTAAAAGATCGACGGGTAAAGCTCCATTCTCAGCCGTAAAGAAGTTCAGGGAGGACACTAATAAGTCGAGGACGACTGCGGGAATTTCCATCAGAGCAAGACCATCGACGGACTCCCGAGCTACTTCGGTAGCTAGTGTGGGCAATAATCGTCTAGAGAAACCTGAATGTCCCCAATGTGGAAGACGACACATAGGTGAATGTTGGGGTAAGACTATTAACAGGGCCTGTTACGAATGCGGTTCGAAGGACCACTTCATTAGAGATTGCACGGAGCTTGATGAGAAGAATAAGATTCAAGGTGCAAGACCTAGTGGAGTGACAACTAGAGGTAGACCACCGAGAATTTTAGGAGGTAGGGGTGGTAGTCAGAGAGAGACCTCTGATACGGCTGTTCGAGCCGAGAACCGTACTCCTGCTAGAGCATATGCCATTCGCGCACGAGAGGAGGCATCCTCCCCTGACGTCATCACTGGTACCTTTACTCTCTTTGATACTAATGTGATTGCATTGATTGACCCTGGCTCTACTCATTCATATGTATGTGAAACCTTAGCATCCAGTAAGACTCTACCTGTTGAGTCTACTGAGTTCGTAATTCGGGTGTCAAATCCCTTGGGTCGTTACGTGCTTGTCGACAAAGTGTGTAAGAGATGTCCCCTAGTAATTCGAGGTTCTTGTTTTCCGGCGGACTTGATGCTTTTGCCGTTTGATGAATTTGATGTTATTCTTGGTTTGGATTGGTTGACCGCGCATGATGCGGTTGTGAATTGCAAAAGTAAGACTATCGATTTGAGGTGCGCAAATAACGAGATAATCCGACTTGAGTCTGCGGACTTAAGGGGGTTGCCAGCTGTAATATCAGCAATGTTGGCCCAGAAATATGTAAGAAAAGGGTGCGAAGCATACCTTGCGTATGTACTTGATGACAAAGAGTTAGAAAAGAAACCCGAATCTGTGCCGGTGGTTTGTGAATACCCGGATGTGTTTCCTGAAGAGTTACCAGGTTTGCCACCTGTTCGGGAGATAGAGTTTGGTATTGAGCTTGTACCTGGAACTACGCCAATTTCGATAGCTCCGTATCGTATGGCACTAACCAAGTTAAAAGAATTGAAAGCTCAATTGCAAGAGTTGACGGATAGAGGTTTCGCTCGACCGAGTTTCTCACCTTGGGGTGCACCAGTATTGTTCGTGAAAAAGAAGGACGGAACCATGAGGTTGTGCATTGACTATCGTCAACTGAATAAAGTGACGATAAAGAATAAGTATCCGTTACCACGTATCGATGATTTGTTTGACCAACTGAAGGGAGCCTCAATGTTCTCAAAAATAGATCTGAGATCGGGCTATTATCAGTTGCGAATTCGAGAATCGGACATACCCAAAACTGCCTTCAGGACGAGATATGGTCACTACGAGTTCTTAGTGATGCCGTTTGGGCTCACTAATGCCCCTGCGGTATTTATGGATTTGATGAATCGGATCTTCAGACCATATTTGGATCGGTTCGTAGTTGTGTTCATTGATGACATCTTGGTCTATTCAAGAGATGAGATCGAACATGCTGAACACTTGAGATTAGTGTTGCAAGTTTTGCGGGATAAGAAGTTATATGCTAAGTTCAGTAAGTGTGAGTTCTGGTTAAGAGAGGTTAGCTTCTGGGGTCATGTGGTATCCGCATCGGGTATTCGAGTTGACCCGAACAAAATCTCAGCCATACTTAACTGGAAACCTCCGAGAAGTATTACTGAGGTTCGGAGCTTTTTGGGACTCGCCGGTTATTACCGACGATTTGTCAAAGGTTTCTCGATGATAGCCACACCAATGACGAAGCTACTTCAAAAGGATGCTAAGTTTGAATGGACGGAGAAATGTCAGAAAGGCTTCGATCAACTAAAAACTCATTTGACTGAAGCTCCAATTTTAGTGCAACCCGAATCAGGCAAAGAGTTTGTCATTTATAGTGACGCATCCCTACTCGGGTTGGGTTGCGTATTGATGCAAGAAGGTCGAGTTGTGGCCTATGCGTCGAGACAATTGAAGCCACACGAGAGAAATTATCCAACCCATGATCTCGAGCTAGCCGCCATCGTATTTGCTTTGAAAATATGGCGACATTATTTGTTTGGCGAAAAGTGCCATGTATTTTCGGATCACCAAAGTCTCAAATATTTAATGACTCAAAGAGACTTAAATCTGCGACAAAGACGTTGGCTTGAGTTGTTGAAAGATTACGAGCTTGTCATTGATTACCACCCGGGAAAGGCTAATGTGGTTGCGGATGCCTTAAGCCGAAAATCGTTGTTTGCTTTACGAGCGATGAATGTGCACTTGTCTGTTCTACCCGATAATGTATTAGTAGCTGAATTAAAGGCCAAACCATCATTGATTCATCAAATTAGTGAAGCTCAGAAAGTCGACGATGAATTGGTTGCAAAACGGGCTGAATGTATTCCGAATATGGAATCCGAATTTCAAATTGATGATGACGATTGTTTGAGGTTCAGAAGTCGGTTGTGTGTTCCAAGAAATTCAGAACTCATTTCGATGATTCTGAATGAAGCTCATTGTAGCCGAATGTCAATTCACCCGGGGAGTACGAAAATGTACAACGATTTGAAACGACGGTTTTGGTGGCATGGTATGAAACGGGACATCTCCGACTTTGTTTCGAGATGTTTAATATGTCAACAAGTGAAAGCGGAACATCAAGTGCCTTCAGGATTACTTCAGCCGATTATGATACCCGAGTGGAAATGGGATCGAGTCACAATGGACTTTGTGTCCGGACTACCATTGTCAACAAGTAAGAAGGATGCGATTTGGGTTGTTGTTGATAGACTGACTAAGTCGACTCACTTTATCCCTGTGCGTACGGATTTTTCATTGGATAAACTAGCCGAATTGTATGTTTCTCAGATTGTGAGATTACATGGAGTACCTATTTCTATCGTGTCGGATAGAGATCCGAGATTCACCTCGCGATTTTGGAAGAAATTGCAAGAAGCGTTGGGTACCAAGCTGCATTTTAGCACCGCTTTTCATCCACAAACCGATGGTCAATCCGAGCGGATGATTCAGATACTTGAGGATATGTTGAGATGTTGCATCCTCGAGTTTAGTGGTTCATGGGAACGGTATTTATCTTTGATTGAATTCGCTTACAACAATAGTTTTCAATCAAGTATTAAGATGGCACCTTACGAGGCTTTGTACGGTCGTAAATGCCGTACACCATTGTTTTGGACCGAGCTCGGTGAAAGTAAAATTTTCGGAGTTGATTTGATTAAAGATGCCAAACAGAAAGTAAAGGTAATCCGTGAAAGTCTGAAGGCAGCCACAGATCGTCAGAAATCGTATGCGGACTTGAAACGAAAGGACATTGAATCAGGTGGGAGATAAAGTGTTCCTTAAAGTTTCACCTTGGAAAAAGGTACTCAGGTTTGGCCGTAAGGGCAAGTTGAGCCCGAGATTCATTGGGCCGTACGAAATCTCCGAACGAGTTGGTCCGGTTGCATATAGATTGATTTTGCCCCCTGAACTTGAAAGGATACACGATGTCTTTCATGTTTCGATGCTTCGACGCTATAGATCTGATCCTTCGCACATAATTAGTCTGTCGGAGGTTGAAATTCAAGCCGATATGAGTTATGAAGAATAGCCGATGTGTATCCTAGCTCGTGAAGTGAAGGAGTTGCGGAACAAAAGGGTTCCGTTAGTAAAGGTGTTATGGCTCAAACACGGGATCGAGGAAGCTACTTGGGAAAACGAGAGTTCGATAAAAGAACGATACCCAAACCTATTTACTGGTAAGCTTTTCGAGGACGAAAAATTTCTTAAGTGGGGGAGAGTTGTGACAGCCCTAATGTGACCCTAGTCGGAAAGTGGTTTCGGGACCACAAGACCGAGTCGTAAAATAATTAATTGCTATATTCTATGCTTATTATGTGTGAACATGAGTATGTGGAAGTTTCATTCCCTAATTTTACCAATTGCATGAGAAATTGTTAATAGGGATATATTTGAGACATGGTGAAAATATGATAGTCCAATTTAAAATGGTCTATTAGTGCATGTACCAAAAAGAGTGGACTTGCATGTCAAATAGACCATTTTTGAATGTGAATGGCCGGCCAACATACGCATGCATTATGGTGTTCCCTTGTCTTCATTTTTTTTATATTTGGTGGGAATTATGTATAATAAATTTATATTAGTAAGTGGTGATAAAAACAAAGTTCCATCATCTTTTCTATCATCTTGCCGAAACCATAAGGAAAAGAAAAGAAAAATGGAAGCTAGGACATTCGGCCAAGTGAGTTTATAGATTAAGGTATGATATCATGTGGTTCTTTTGGCATTTTTTTTGTGAAGTTGAGTTGTTTTGATGCTCATAACATGACCCATGTGTTGATTTTTGAGTTGTGTTGCAAGAAACCTTTGGTTATGTTCTTATATGTCAAATTGATGATGTTTTGTAGTATGTGATTTGAAATGGTTATAGATGAATATGAACTAAGAAACATGTATTATTGAGTAAGTAGAAGATAGAATGGGGTTTAAATGGGAGGTTCATTTGATTTATTTTTGTCCTTGTATGAAAAGTGGTTCTTTGTTAAGGCCGAATGAGTCATGCTAGATTAGTTGAAAAGAATGTTCATGTTATGAGGTAATTTGAATAATTGACCGAAACATGGAAGGAAGGGCAAGATTTATAAATTATGTTTGAGGGTGAAAGGAATAATGAAAGTTGTATTAAGTTTAATGTGCATACTTTAGTCTAAGTGTTGAGGAGTGTTCGGCTAAGATAGTTGAAATGTGGGTGTTGCCGATTTTTAAATCTAGATTATGGGAGTGGCTATAATGGGCATTAAGATGTTGAACTTAAGAAATTAGAAGTAAATGAACTTGATAGTATTTAAGAGATAGAGGTGATAGATTAATGTTGCACATTCGGCTATGGTTAGGCATGTTGATGATCTTATCTTGATTTAGATAATTAGGCATAAAAGGGTGGTAAAGGGGATGAAATTGTCGAATGATTAGTTGGGTAACAAAAGAAGCATTCGGCCATCACTTGAGAGCTTGTGTGATGTTGGGTTTAAAATTAGCAAAGGTAACTTACCTAATGCATGTGCATGTGTGATTAGATTTTTGATGATATGGTAGTTGCATGAGGTTATTAGCCGAATATACTAACATACATATACATGTGAAATTGGATTGTAAATATTTAGCAAGGTGGTTAAACTAGTTAAATTATTGATTAAGCTCAAGGAGTTAAAGGAGGTGAATCGAGCAAAGGCAAAGAAAAGGTCATCGAGTAGCCGAGTTGGAACCGTCTTACCCAACACGAGGTAAGTCATTAAGCATATAGTTGGTATTAATTCAAATGGTCATAACGTTTATGTAATGATGCTGAATGGAATGAATAAATATATATATGCATGTACGTATGTGATGATGAAAGTGTTGAATGAAAAGAAAAGAGGTGAGATGTATTGAGTTGTTGATCTCGGCACTAAATGTGCGAGTATAAACATTTATGACCACGAGATTGGCGCTACGTGTGCGGGTTTAAATTGTGCAGCACTAAGTGTGCGAATTGACTATGTAGCACTAAGTGTGCGAGTTTGACTATGTAGCACTAAGTGTGCGAATTGACTATGTAGCACTAAGTGTGCGAGTTTGACTATGTAGCACTAAGTGTGCGAGTTGACTATGTAGCACTAAGTGTGCGAGTTTGATTATGTAGCACTAAGTGTGCGAGTTGATTATATAGCACTGAGTGTGCGGACTTAATATATATTCTTGAATCATTATGGACACTAAGTGTGCGACGCTATTGAGTCGATCACGGACAGCGGATCGGGTAAGTGTCTTGAGTTCATGGCTAATAGGTGCTATGTCTATACTTGGTGTTGAGCTTGGTAAGTTTGAACCTATGTGACAAATATACTTGAAGTCACGTACATGAAATTTATCGTAGAATGGGTGAAAGGCCGTTTAGTTGTATGTTGGTAACGAAAATAAAATGATTTATGAAAATGCCTCGAATATCCTATTGATGAGTATGTGGATTGTGAATGCATAAATTGGTATGAAATTAAACCGATAGGTCGAAGGAACTATGGTATGGTTCGGAATGGATGGAGTAATTAGCCTCGTTCCATTTTGTTTTCTCTTGTGATAATGTTATTGATGGATGGTAGCGCATAGCTTATGACTTACTGAGTTATAAACTCACTCGGTGTTTCCTTGTCACCTATTCTAGGTTTCTTGGACACATCTCTTTTTGCGTGGTCGGGCCGTCATCGAAGTCATCACACCGGATAGCAAGTTTTGGTACTTTCTTCTTAGTCGGCTTAGGAGAATATTTCGGCATGTATAGGCTATTATGTTGTGTTTGAACTTTAGTATGTAAACTTTAAGCCATGCGAAAATGGCATGAATGTTCGATTGAGTTGGATCAAGGAGTAGGCATGAAATGGACCTAGTTACTTTCGTAACAGATGCTGGCAGCAGCAGTGACATGAGATTGAAAAATCACTAAAAAATAGTAGGAGTGGAATTAATTGATGAATAAATTATGTATTCGAAGCTCGATGAGTCTATTTTCATATAGAAGCAACGAAAAGATCATATGGACAGTATGTTAAGAGATATTCAGGTTCTCGTGAGACAGGGCCAGAACGGTTTCTGGATTTCCTGTTCCGACTTTGGAAATTCATTATAAATCAACCAGAGATAATTAGGAGTCATACCATATATGTATAGATTCCTCTCTGAGTCTAGTTTCTATAGAAACAAACGACATCAGTGTTGAAACTCTGTGCAGGGAGATATCCAAGTCGTAATGCACAAAGGTCAATGTAGTCGATCCCTGTAACATGGGAGACTTTGACTAATAAACTGTACTAATTGGTCCGACCAAAAATTCTAGAAAAAAATGTGTAGACGGGATTGTCGAACCCAAAGGAACCAAGAGTACTAGTAATTACCTTCTTTTTTATTATCTAGCCTAAAAATTAAGGGATTTGGTTATCTAAACTAATTACTAAACTAAGAGTGCACAGAGAGAAGATTGGGAAAAAGCTTTTGGGAAAACACGATTGATTAAGACAATACCTAAGGAAAAATCCACCTAGACTTCACTTGTTATTTGACTTTGAATCAGACAATTTATTCATTTGACTTGATCCGTAGAAATCCCTAAGTTATATTATTACCTCTCTCGAGACTAGTAACGTCTAACCTTAGGTTGATTAATTAAAATCTCTTTCTAATTAACACTTAGTGTTGCATTAACTCGAGCTATGGATCCCCTTATTAGGTTTCACCCTAATCTGGTAAAATCTTATCACCCTATCTCTAGGCGTGCAATCAACTTCGCTTAATTATGAAAAATTTACTCTTAGACAGGGTTTATTCCTCCTCTAAATAAGAGCATTAACTCGAATCAATATCTTGGAACATTAAAACAAGAATTAAGAACACATAATTAAGAATAAGTCAAATATTTATCATACAATTTAGATAATAATAACAAGATCCGTCTTAGGTTTCATTCCCCTTAGGTATTTAGGGGGTTTAGTTCATAATTATAGAATAAAACATCTTAGAAGAATAATGAATACAAAACATAAAGAAAACCCAAAACCCTTGAATGGAAATTGAAGGGAGATCTTCAGTCTTGATGATGAATCCTGCTTCTGAGATGGAACAGTCGACTTCCCTTGAGTAATTCCTTGCCTCCTACTCTGTGTCCCCCTTCCTAAATGCCTCCTCAAGTGTTTAAATAGGCTTTAGAATGCCTAAGATCCCTCAAAATTGGCCTTTTCTGAATAGGGTTATACTCGGGCTCGGCAGGGACATGCCCGTGTGACACGCCCGTGTGCGATTACTCCAGCCCGTGGTCAAGGCTATTGAATAGGCACGGACGTGTAGTCTACCCGTGTAAGTCGTGCTTCAATCCTACCAAAGGGACACAACCGTGGGACACGCTCATGTGAGGAAGTCCAAGCCGTGTTGATTTCCCATGTGGGTCCATTTTCTCCGTTTTCAGCCCGTTTCTCGCTCTTTTTACTCTCCTATGCTCACCTAAGTATAAAACATGAAATTAAAGAATTAGGAGCATCAAATTCACCAAATATAAGGAGAAACCATCCATAAATGTACTAAGCATAGGATAAAAACATGTATAAATTACGGTTTATCAGGACTTTCGTCCTTGAAAGTCTTACCAATAAACAGGTTCGGATATTGGCTTCTCATGATTTCTTCTGGCTCCCATGTAGCCTCTTTCACACCATGTCGATGCCACAAGACTTTTACCAAAACCACATATTTATTCCTCAACTGTTTAACCTCACGAGCCAAAATTTGGATCGGTTCCTCACCATAGGTCATGTCCGATCTAATTTCAACTCCGTCGGTGAAATCACATGAGAGGGATCTGATCAATATCGCCTTAACATAGATACATGGAACACATCATGAATCTTTTCTAGTTCTGGTGGCAATGCCAAAAGATAGGCTAATGGTCCAACTCTTTCAGTGATTTCGTATGGTCTGATAAATCGCGGACTCAGTTTGCCTTTCCGGCCAAATCTCAATACCTGTTTCCATGGAGATACTTTCAAGAATACTCTATCTCCCACTTGAAATTCGATCTCTTTTCTTTTCAATTAAATATATGACTTTTGCCTATCCGATGCCGCTTTTAAATAGTCACGTATCACTTTAACCTTTTCTTCAGTTTCCTTAATTAGATCAACTCTGTGAATCTAACTCTCTTTGAGTTCTACCCAATTCAATAGAGTTCGGCACTTTCTGCCATACAAGGCTTCGTAAGGTGCCATCTTTAAACTCGTTTGAAAACTATTGTTGTAGGCGAACTCTACCAATGGCAGGTATTTTTCCCAATTGCCTTGAAATTGGAGGATACAACATCGCAACATATCCTTAAGAATCTGAATCATCCGCTCAGACTAGCCATCAGTCTGCGGGTGAAAAGTTATACTAAAGCTCAATCTAGTACCCAAGGCTTCTTGTAACTTCTTCCAGATCTCGAAGTGAATCTCGGATCTCTGTCTGAAATAATCGAAAGCAATACCCCGTGTAATTTCATAATCTCAGATATATACAAGTCGGCCAACTTATGTCCTTACCGGAATAAAATGAGCCGACTTTGTCAACTTATCAACCACAACCCATATAGCATTTTTCTTTTTCGGGGTCAATGTAATCCTGTCACGAAGTCCATAGTGATTCTGTCCCACTTCTATTCGGGCACCATCATAGGCTGTAGTAAACCTGAAGGTACTTTATGTTCAACTTTGACTTACTAACATATCAAGAATTTCGATACAAATTCGGAGATGTCTCTCTTCATGCCATTCCACCAGTACATTTTCTTTAGATCATTGTACATTTTGGTACTACCCGGATGAATAGACAAATGGCTATCATGTGCCTCTTGCAAGATTTTCTGAATAATTTCATCGTTCCTTGGTACCCAAATTCTATCTCTGAGCATCAAACATCCATTAGAACCGATCTAAAATTCTATTCAATGCCCGACTCACATTGAGCTCTTTTAGCTTGTAGGACACTATCATTAGTCTGAGCATCATAAATTTCCTAAAGAAATGTCGACCTAACCCTTAGCTCTACCAAGACTGAACCATCATCAAACAACACCAATCGAGCATTCATGGCCCTCAGTGCAAACAAAGATTTTCTGTTTAACGTATTGATGACCACATTCGCCTTCCTCAGGTGATAATCGATGATCAGCTCGTAATCCTTAATTAGTTCTAACCATATACGCTGCCTTAGATTCAATTCTTTTTGAGTCATCAAATACTTCAAACTCTTGTGGTCTGTGAATATACGACAAGTCTCACCATGTAAATAATGCCTCCAAATTTTCAAGGCAAAAACAATGGTGGCAAGCTCTAAGTCGTGCATCGGATAATTCTTCTCATGCGGTTTCAACTGTCGTGAGGCATAGGCTATCACTTTGCCACCTTGCATCGCTGTACAAACTCTTTTCCCGACTCGGGTAATACTAGAACTGGAGCTTCAGTCAGTAATGTCTTCAACTTCTTGAAACTCTACTGACACTTTTCCGTCCACTCAAACTTAACGTCTTTCTGTAGCAACCTCGTCATTGGAGTTGCTATTATGGAAAATCCTTACAAAAATCTTCGGTAGTAATAGGCTAAGCCCAACAAGCTTCTAACATCGGTTACATTTTTAGGTGGTTTCCATTTGACAATAGCAGAGATCTTACTTGGATCAACTTAGATACCATCACCCGAAACAATGTGACCCAAAAACCCTACTTCTTGAAGCCAAAATTCACTCTTGCTAAACTTAGCATACAATTGATTTTCCCGTAAGGTTTGCAACACAATCCTCAAATGCTTCGCATGTTCTATCTCATCTTTGGAATAGATCAAAATGTCATCAATGAATACAACGACGAACTTGTCCAAGTATGGCCAAAATATCCTATTCATTAGGTCCATAAATACGGCCGATGCATTCATTAACCCAAATGGCATGACAAGGAGTTCATAGTGACCATACCTCGTTCTGAAAGCAATCTTAGGCACATCTGATTCCTTAACTCGTAACTAATAGTAGCCAGATCTCAGGTCTATCTTAGAGAATACGGCGGCTCCCCTCAATTGCCGACAATCTATACTTAGCCTTATTGAACCATCTTTTTTCTTTACAAATAATACGGGAGCACCCCAAGGCGAAAAGCTTGGCCTTGTAAAACCTTTATCCGTCAGTTCTTGCAACTGTGTTTTTAATTCTTTCAACTCGGTTGGTGCCATCCTGTATGGAGCAATAGAAATAGGAGCTATTCCTGGCACCAGCTCAATACCAAACTCTACCTCTCTATCTGGAGGTAATCTGGGTAATTCCTCTAGGAACACGTCTGAGTATTCACATACTATTGGTACAGACTCAATCTTTAGCTCTGTTTCCTTAGTGTTCAGTACGAAGGAAAGGTAGGCTTCATACCCTTTTCTCACATAACTCTGAGCCCTTATTGAGGTAATTACAACCGACGATGCACCCAATTCTCCTGAATCAACTCGTAGGATCTCACCATCTGGGCACTTCAATTAAATATACTTGCTACCACAATTTACAATTACATCATGCAAGGCTAACTAATCCATGCTAAGTATTACATCAAACTCATCAAATGGTAATAACATAAGGTTAGCTGGAAAACAATGACCCTGAATCGTCAAAGGACAATTCTTATAGATTTATCAACCAGGACTGACCTGCCAAATGGGTTCGACACTCTGATAATAAATTTCATAAGTTCAATAGATATATTCATACTAGACACCAATCTCATGCAAATGTATGAATGCGTTGATCTCGGATCAATTAAGGCAACAACACAAGTATTAAAAAGAGAAAATGTACCCGTGATGACATTAGGAGCAGAGGCTTCCTCTCGAGCGCGTATTGCATACATTTTTGTCAGGGCTCAAGCCTCTGATTTTACAGTGTCTTTAGTCACAACTCGACTGCCACTAGCACTTCCAGGATATCTTGGGGGTCTACCTCGTGGAGTAGGAGTACTTGACTTCGGGGATAATTTCATCTCTTTATCTGAGGAAGTGGTCAAGAGAACCACATCTGTAGCATACACTACTTTTCATTCGGCACTCTCCAAAGTAAAATTTATTGAAGCTTTTACACTTCGACTTTTGATCATCTACATTCCCCACACTAATCACCATCGGGGAAGAAGATTTCTGGTTATGCCGTTTGGAGCTTCTTACTCTACCTGAATATCCTACCAACGAAGTGGAGCGTTCATATTGGCTCCTTGATTTCTTTGTGGAAAATGAGAGCGCCCTACTGTTGGATCTATTGCTCAAAACTCGAGCTTCACTCTTAGCTTGCTTCCTTTCATTATTGAGCTCTTCGGCCTTCTTAGCCTGATCTGCTAGTGCAGCAAACTCTCGTATCTCAAATATCCCAATCAACAGCTTGATTTTTTCATTCAGACCTTCCTCGAAGTGTTTACACATTTTTGACTCTGTTTGAACTCATTTAGTCGCATACTGACTTAGCCTTACAAACTCATTTTCATATTCTGCTATAGTCTTATTTCCTTGTTTGAGTTCCAGGAACTCCTTTTGCTTTAAGTCTAGGAACC
Organism: Gossypium hirsutum; assembly: GCF_007990345.1. Lineage (NCBI taxonomy): Eukaryota > Viridiplantae > Streptophyta > Magnoliopsida > Malvales > Malvaceae > Gossypium > Gossypium hirsutum. Next base: position 56,933,322 of record NC_053428.1, read on the forward strand.
TCTGACTGATGTATTTCTTCTTAAATTCTATTTGGAAAAATTCCCAAGTGACGTTTTCCTTTAGTATCACTGAAGATACAATCTTCCACCAGTGGTATGCAGTATCCTTCAAGAAAGATACAGCACATTAAAAACACTCCTCAGGTGTACACGATAACTCGTTCAATACTCGTGTAGTATTCTCGAGCCAGAACTCAGCTCATTCAGCATCATCATCAATTTTAGCTCTAAATTCCTTAGCCCCATACTTTTTAAGCTTGTCCACTGGGGCTTTGCCAACTCTTACAGGTGTCATACCTCATGGCACTTCCTCCTCTGGTCGATTAGGGGGCGGGGGAGGTCGTGGTATGTTAGGGTGATTTCTCAAATAATCCTCAAACCACTCATTCATCATGTCAAAGAAGGTGACTCTGGCCTCTTCCCGACCTTCAGACATAGGCGTTCTACTACTACTAGAAACAGCTCGTTGTACGGAAGCTAGAGCATGACTCTTGGCTCCCTCGGACTCATCTTGAGCTTGATTGGAAGACATTTACTATATTCAAAGATGATTAAACAGTTATGAGATATCACACTATCAACGTTCATATAATGGCATGTATAGCTAAACTTAATACACTCTACGATAGTCCTACAACTGACTAAACCATAGCTCTGATACCATTAAATGTAACACCCCTTACCTGTACCTGAGATCGGGACTCAGTACGAGGCGTTGCCAGACATGTACTTGGATATTTTTGAAAAATACGACTATAAAATTTCGTTCCAATATAAAACCAATCAAACGACATCTTAATGTCCCTATTATGGGCCTACTAGGCCCTAAACATACATTGGGTACAGTCTAGAACTAAACCGAGAACTTGCAAAATTTCTTGGAAAATTTTCTAGGTTAAGCCTCACACGCTCGTGTGCTTTGGGACACGCCCGTGTCCCCTAACCATGTCGAATTAATTGAATTTATTTTCTATTTCGAACCTACATGGGTTTTCACACGGTCAAGCACACGCCTGTGTCCCTGACCGGTGTCCTTCACACGGCCTAGACACACCCGTGTGGTCGCCCGTGTCCAAAAACTTGAGCATTCTATTTATGACGTCAGTATGCATTTAAGGGCACACAGCCAAGACACACGCCCGTGTGCTAGGCCGTGCCTTCCACATGGTTGAGACACATGTCCATGCATTTACCTGTGTGTTTACTACCATGCATTCTGGCTTAAAAATTTTATGTGCAAGGGACACACGTGGGGCTATCCGTGTGTCACACATGGCCTAGACACACGCCCGTGTGTCTACCCGTGTGGACCTTATTGCACTATTTTCTAAGCCTTTGGTCACCCTCTAATACTCATATCCACTTATAGTTTTCAATGAAACTTAACATGGTCTAAATATACTCTTAAATGACCTTAATATACCTCATTGCATGTAAACCTCATCTCATCGATTTTTATACATTCTAGGTTATCCCCTTTATATTAAGGATTTCCATGACTTGTAACTCAATTAAGCTTGGCTCGTTATCTTAACTCATTGCCAAATTGTGGCCTAACCACCCCATGTGATTTGGTCATATTATATATGACTAATTGTAACCCACCATATTTAATCATCGCAAGAACGTTGGAACATAACATGCACAATTTGGTATGTCATAACCTACACCAAAATGAGCCAATTCTCATGGTCATATACAAGTGAATATGTATACTTTTATAAGTCGTCATATTGGCTAAACAAATGATATATATAACAAAATAACAAAAGCCCTATACATGCCATTGAACAAAATAAGAGTATCTATATACCAAACCTAGACAAGATGATAGTGTGTTGATTCTCCAACCGTTTCTCAATCTTCGCGAGTCTACGAGCTCTGTAAGACAGGGAAAAGAGGGGGTAAGCATTTACATGCTTAGTAAGCCCAAATAACTGGAAAGTAAACTTACTAATTAATTAGTATACATCCATATTAGGCAATAAAACCAACAACCATGAAATAATTTCTCTATCACATGCACTCAATCAACAAGTTAGTCCCATAACAATACACCATGTAATTTTCTTAGATGGGCTTATCATCCAATATTTTTATTTTTATATATCTTATGTTAATCCCATTGAGTTTCTCGAAAATCTCAATGGATTATCCATTTACTGTCAAGTCATAAGAGCGATCATCTCAAGTACGCACTCCCGCGAACCTCACATTATACGGTGGGATTACCAGTCCAGCCTAATCCCTCGTAATGTAAACTCATAGGGTGATGTCAGGATTACCAGTCCAGGCTAAATCCCTTATAGCGAAAAACACCCTTAATGAGCTCGGATCTAAATTACCAGTCCAGGCTAAATTCAGACCCTAATTGGATTACCTGTCTGGGCTAAATCCACAATGCACACATATTCTTCGGGAGGCTCGATCACTCAAAGAACACATGTTCGGGTTAGATCCTTTTCTATATTTGAGATCAATGGATTACCCATCCGAGATAAATCCTTTTCTGCAACACATGCAGGATCTTAAGTCATATAAGCCATGGTTTATCCATCGAATTTCCCTTTTTACTTCAACCGGGACATTTATTCTCATATCATTATTATTAACACATTTCATGGATTTTCATGCTATTATTATAACCAATTTTCATACATTCGTAAAACATGCAATTAGACATATTAATAGGTTACTTAAAGTTGTTTGAACTTACATGGTACTCGTTTTGGTTTCGCGTTTCGGTTATTCCGAAACCTTTCGTTTTCCTCGATTAACCTCCGAAATTTGTTCCTCGGGGTCTATAACAATAAAATTGAATCATTAATACCTCACATTATTCTTTTCGAGCCTAAGTTACACCCCCAAACAAAATAATCATTTTGCCCCTAACTTTTCACATTTTTACGATTTAGTCCCTAGGCTTGTATGATGTAATGCATGAAATTTCTACATTACCCAAGCCTAGCTGAAAGTTTCTCCCTCTTATGGCAGCCCACATTTCCCATTATTTCACATTTCTACCACATATTTTGTACCTTTTGCAAAAAGGTTGTTTGGGGGTTTTTTCATGAAAATTACCTAGGAAAAGATGTTTGACACACATCCAACTTTCATATTCCTCCATAAATCATCAAAGACTAATCATGTCACACATGGGTCACTTTACCTACATGAACCCTAACTCAAAATATGGGTAGAAATGGAGAAAGTAAGCTATTGAGATTTCAAAAATACGAAGAACATTAAAAACGGGGCTTGGGATCACTTACTATTGAGCTTGAAATTGTTGAAAACCCTAGCTATAGAGGGCTTGAGAAATTCGGTTGGATGAGGGAGAAGAATGGCTGATTTTTGCGTTCATTTTCCCATTTTATTTCATTAATTAGCCAAATGACCAAAATACCCTTGAGCCATTTCTTTCTAATTTTATCCATACATGACCATTTTTGTCCAAAAATTTAGAAATTGGGAAAGTTTCTCTTTAAGACCTTCTAATTAATAATCTAAAACAATTTCATACAAATTGCTTCTAGAATCCAAGTTTTGCAATTTATTCAATTTGGCCCTTATTTTCCAATTGGACACTTTACTCATAGAATTTCTTCATGAAACTTTAACACATGCATATTCTCATATTCTAGACCTCATAATAATCATAAAAAAATTCAACATTGGATTTGTGGTCCCGGATCACTGTTTTGACTAGGCCCTATTTTAAGATGTTACAGAATAGGTTTGGATGTTGGTTAATGCATGGCTTGGAACCTAAGAAAGGGTGCGTGACATGGCTTGTGATTGAAGGTGTTTTTGGGTATACGCGGCCTATGACACAATCTCCCACATGGTTGTTTGCCCCACGCAATTGTATGACACGATCGTGTACTTAATTTTGGTGATTTTAAGTTCACATGGTCTCCGAAAGTTACACGGCCTGCACAAGGAGTTACATGGTTTGGCCAGATGACCATATCTCTACACCACATAGGCTAAGCCCTGTTACATAGCCTGACCACACGACCGTGTGACCTTTGTTTTCAGTTTTACCTTATTTTCATATTTTTTATTTAATTTAATCCTTGGTTGTTTCTTAATAACTTTTAATGCTTTGTAGGCTCGATTTAAGTCTCGTTTTAATTTGAATGACATGTTAATTGATTAAAATTATTGATGATTGATTTAAAAGTAATTTTTTTATTTGAAATAATCTATGTTTGTTCTGTTAATTGTTGTAACTTCCCATAACCCTAATTTAGTGATGAAGACGAGTAAGGGGTGTTACAAGTGAATTAAAAAAAATATAGAATTGAGGGGTTTTAAATAGTTTTTTTTTAACCATTGGGGTGGGAAGTTGCTGTTGTAATTAGACTATTGTGGGGTAGCCATTAGGGAAAACACGCTGAGCTGGTAGCCTTTTGCTGATAGAGCAGGAAAGCGTGTCTAGCTAGAAGCGGTTTCTTACAACATTAGCTGAAAATGCATTCAGCTCAGCTCATTTTCTTGCAAAGTACGCTACAAACATATCCAGCACAACACGTTTTAAAAAAAAATCGGCTTAATCCCATAAATATTTTAAAAAAGGCCTAATTCAATAAATATTAAAAAAAGAACATTTTCTGTTAATTCACTCTTATTGCCGTGCATATAACTTTTTTTTAATATTTTTAATTATAATATATATAAATATTATTTTTTATCTTAATTTACATTACTTGCAATACAAGCTTTCATGTACTTTAAAAATAAGAAAATCACTTAAAAATTAAAAATTTATAACATTGAAAATATTTGTTCCTTTTTTAATTATAAACTTCAAATCATTGTTTTTAAATTAAAAAATTATTTTAATCATCAAACATTGAAAAATTTGTAAAAAAAAGTTTAGCAAATATATTTAACATAAGAAAACTATTTTATGTCTATAAAAAATTTTAAAAAATTTCATCCACTTCAAAAAATACTTATGTCTGCAAATATATTATCAATAAAAAAACTAAATAATAAATAAAATTGCTAAAAATATTGTTAGGCGTTAGATAGCGAGCTGGTGCTAGGAGCTTCCGCTCTTTATTACCATGTTTGCCCTTTTAAGATTGCGGTTCTTACATCATGTTCAGAACTACTATTTGAATACCCAAAATGCCCTCACCTTCCATCTTTATTTCATTATTCCCAACTACCTTGCTTGCAGCTCCTGCTTGAGTTTGCAGATGCCCGGTTGCGTTGGAAAAAAACAACTGTAAGATTTTATCTTTTTGAGAAAAAAATATGGGATCTTGAACTTCAAGTGCTTTTCATTTCGATTGCATGATTTATATACTGATGCTGCTAATTTGGGTTACTTAGCTTTACTTTGTCGTTCATTTCTGAATTCTGATTAGAAGTTGGCTAGTTCTTTATGGTAATCAGTGTACATTTCCGAAAAGATAGCTGAGATGTTGGGTAATTTTGAGGTTGAACAGTGTTCATTTAGCAAGTTGAGACAATTTCATGAAAGGGTTTTGAGTTTTAGTGACAGATTTGTAAAGATTCACTGTAAGCATTGTGTTTCTGAATCAATCAGTGCACTTATTGTTATTGGTTTAATTTTATCGTTCCTTTTAGCAATGATATGCACATATTTTCATGTCTTTCCAATATATCAGCCAGCTGTTCGTACTTATACAGTTCATGAGTCTGATGATTTAGTTGCCAAATGCAATGTTTTTTATGGCAAATGGATCCCTGATGAAAGTTACCCTTTATATAATGCTTCACAATGTCCTTTTGCTGAGCGTGGGTTTGATTGTGTGGTTAATGGAAGAAGAGATAGGGGTTATCAAAAATGGAGATGGCAGCCTAAAAACTGTGAAATTCCAAGGTTTAATGTGCAAGAGATCCTTGGAAAGCTTCATGGGAAACGGATTGTTTTTGTTGGTGATTCATTGAGCAGAACACAATGGGAGTCTATGATATGTTTGCTTATGCAAGGTGTGCAGGATAAGAGGAATGTCTATGAAATTAATGGAAATAAGATCACTAAGCGAATTAGGTTTTTAGGAGTGTATTTCAGTTCATATAATTTACGTATTGACTTTTATCGGTCAGTTTTCCTAGTGCAGCCTGGTTCAGCACCAAGGCATGCACCTAAGAGGGTTAAATCAACAGTCAAACTTGACAAGCTGGATGATATGAGCAAGGAGTGGATTGACTCTGATTTCTTGATATTTAATTCAGGTCATTGGTGGACGCCAACTAAGCTTTTTGATATGTAAGTTATCTAGATATCTTTAACTGCATATATTGGTGTTCTTTGGTGGATGCAACAGAAATTTTCCAGTTAAAATTTTGGTTTCAATTTTTAGTTCATTTAGTTTCATGAAAGTTTACTTGCATCAATTTATGTTCCAAGCTGAGTCATTAAAACTTGATATATGTCTTAATGTCTGAGTCATTGTTTTTTAGGTGGCAATGCATCAAAGGTTGCTAATGCACAGGCATGGTAAATTTGCAATAATGTGATTTGTGTTGATATATATCTTTTCATCTATTTCTATGTTTACCAACCTATATGATATGTTCTGCTTGTTTGAATTTACACCTATAGTGCAGTTTATGCCTCATTTTCTCCTTGCTGTTCTAATATAGTGACAAAGTACCGAACTGTTCGCACTGTTGCTTTTAGGACTAAATTACAAATCTATATGCATGTTTCATTTTTATGTAGAAATCTCCTAACAGAATTTACCAGACAGGGGTCGCTATTTTCAGGCAGGTAGATCACTAAAGCTTGGAATGGGGATCGCATCTGCCTTTAGAACTGCATTGGAGACATGGGTATCTTGGGTTGAGTCTTCAGTCAACAGAAACAGAACTAGGGTGTTCTTCCGGACTTTTGAATCTTCGCATTGGATGTAAGCCATTCTACTTTCTACCAGGTTTTTTCCTTTTGTCTTTTTGCTTTAGAAAATAAGGCATCTACAAAGCAAGTATTCCACCTTAGCTGAAAAAGATAATAATTATTTGGGTGCTAAGTTGGGTGATGCATAAAGACAAAAAAATTTTGTGTGTTTAAAAGTTGTTACTATAAACATTATTTTAAACAAAAAGAGCAATATAGCATTCTCAATTCTAGTGATGAGCTTAGTTCTTCTACATTAGAACCTCCAGGTTTGGAAAGGCTTTGGCTTCAATGTGTCAACGTATGGCTTTGCATTTTTGTCATGGTAAATTAAGAAGAGTAAATTGAATGGAAATTTTGCAAGATTTTTAGGTGAAAAAGAAAAAACTGAATGATATGCCAAACTTTTTTGCCTGTTGAAATTATAATATAAACACTATTTTTCAAATGATACTTCTTTATTTATTTAATAACTAAACACTTCAGTTATGCCATATTGCTATGATTTAAATTTTTTTTTTTTTGAAATACTCATATCTGACACATATTAGATATAAGCATGTAGACATTGAGAAAAATCAAAAGAAGTGAACATACTCGTACTCATATCGAACCAAAGCATAAAACCCCTTCTAAAAAGTATAAGAAGAAGATATACCATTGAAAAGGGCAATTAAAATTGATCTAAAATCATTACTTACAACAATATGTCCAATTAAGACGTTAAAGAAGTATGGAATTTCACATATTATATTATATTACAATATCTTCAGCTTTTAGTTGACGTGGTCAATTTAATTTTTAAAATAATTTAAAAGCTTGGACTTTGGTAGTAGCATAAGTATTTAAAATAAGATTAAAATATGCTTCAAATTTATGTACTCTTGTATATTAGGAATTTAGTCTTTTTATTTTTATATTAAGGATTAAGTTTCTAAAAAATAAAACAAAATAGAAAAGCTTTTTAAAAATATTTAAAACATTTATTATAAATAGATTTCATAAATAACAAATTAATGAATGCCATAAATACTTTTTCATCTGTTTAATCTAGAAAATTGTATATATCATGCATATATAATAATTTAATACGTTATTTTTATCAAATAAAATATTGAATTACAAAAATATAAAAGAAATTATAAATTTTTTTATAATACCAATCATATAATTAAATTTATGTAAAATTATATAATAATTTAAATATATTTTAATTGAAACATTTACTCATGTACAAAACATTTACTCAAACCCATGTATCGCTGGTAAGAAAATTAGTACATATATATAAGATGTACAAAATTTATCCTCTTTTGCAACATTTACTCATTACACAAAAGAAGTAGGAGATGTAAAAGAAAAAAAAGTATATACGAGCATACGTGTTTTTAATTGCTGGATGAAAGAAAAAAGAAATAAATCTCAAAACTATATTTGGACATTAATTTAATGTCTAATTTTTATACTTAAAATTTGAAATTTGATGTTGCACAAATTTATATATGTAACTTTAATTTGATTCATTTTTAATAAATTATTAACTCAAATTGATATAACATACATAAATAATTATATTTAGGGTAATCTATAAAAATAGTCACTTTTGTTTGCCTCAGATTACATTTTAGTCACTTATGTTTGAAATGTTACGTTTTAGTCACTTATGTTATTATTTTGTTACGAAGTGATCACTCTACCGTTAAGTTCCGTTATCTCTCTAAAGGTAATCCTACGTGGCAGTCCAACTAGATTTTAGATGTTAACTTGAATTTCTAAATGGGATGAAAATAGATTTTTAATTAAAAAATTTAATTAATTAAAATTTTTAAACCTTAACCTTAACTAAAAAAACTGTTCATCTTCTCTTTTTAATTTTTCTTCAGTCTCTTCTTTTTTTCAATGATTTTTTTTTTCATTTGACTGGAAAAACTATTATTAAGATCAAAATAATTGAAATCAAATTGATTGCTTCATAAAGATGGAGGTATGTCTCCTTCGCATTCCTCTATCTTTTTTATTCAATACTGAAAAATAAAAGATTGAATTTTTTATTATTTAATAAAAATCCTAAATTAAAATTATTGATATGAATATTAACAATTAAAAGAATTTTAGATAAAAAAAAGGGATACCCACAAAGGGATGTGAACAAACAAGCCGATTCAGATCAGAAAAAATCAGATTGAGACACTAATTATTCAAGAATGTGAAGAATTGGAAAATACAATGATTAGGAACAAAAGCGATTACTATTTTCTTATTTGTCGACAACCACTTCATTTTAAGTTTTAGGACATAAATTTGTCGGTGAAGAAGACATACCTGGACTCTCTATTGAATCCTCTTTTGTTTTTGTACGTGAATACAAAATTTTGATGATAATAGCTTTTTTAGTCAATTGAAAAAGAAAACTACAAAAAGGCGGAGATGAACGGTTTTTTAACTAAATTTAGGGTTTAAAATTTTTAATTAATTAAATTTATTTAATAAAAAATCTATTTTCATCTCATTAGGAAATTCAAGTTGGCACTTAAAATCTAGTTAGACTGCCACATAGGATTACCGTTAGGGAGATAACGGAACTTAACGGAAGAGTGATCACTTCGTAACAAAATAATAACATAAGTGACTAAAACCTAACATTTCAAATATAAGTGACTAAAATATAACCTAAAACAAACAAAAGTGACTATTTTTATAGTTTACCCTTATATTTATTTAATATAAAAACAAGAATTTGTTAAACTTGCTTGGTCGCATCTCCCTCAGATCTTTAGGTGGTGATCTCTGTGTGACTAATTTGCACACTCATCTGGCTAACTAACTGGTCTTTTCACTTGCAGAGGTCGAAACCGTAATTCATGCAAAGTGACTCGACGCCCTTGGCTGAAAACTAAAGGGAGAGATCAGAGCCGAATTTCTGACATTATAATTGATGTTGTAAAGAAAATGACAACTCCTGTGACAGTGTTACATGTAACCCCCATGGGAGCTTTCCGTAGTGATGCTCATGTTGGCACTTGGAGCGATAAGCAGTCGGTAGCTGATTGCAGCCACTGGTGTCTTCCTGGAGTGCCTGATACATGGAATGAAATTCTCCTATCAATGATGCTCTCCAAGGATGGAGTAACCGTTCAGTGAACAAGAACTTGCAATCCTTTTACTTCTCCTTCCCACCCCCCTCCTCCGTCACTGCATAAGAACATTTGCTGTGAAGTCCCCTCTTGAGAAGAAAGATGAATAATTATGGTTGTCGTAGCATGATGTAATGCATGTTTATTAACTATTACTAACTGAAAGGCAGGCAAAAATAAAAAATAGACAAGTTTCAGGAGTTTTCTTTTCGTTCTTTATTTGGTGGAAATTTCTATGTTATTTTGTAAGAAGAGCAAAACTGTATGTCATCTGGCAAACATCTGATCCGTATACTGATTTGGTCTTCTGGCTGAATTCAGGGGTTCACCTGCTAATCAAACTCGTAGTTTATTTCTTTCATCAATGTATAGTAAGATTCTAGTCAAAACTCTCACCTTACCAATTGCAACATATCATTAAGGTAGAAGCAATAATAGTTACTTTTCTAGTTAAATGGCTACTGGTTGTGAGGTTTCAATAAAGGAATTAACCTTGTTGGTCCAAGCCCTCTGTATTCCATGATTTCCCTCTTCATCAGGTGATCATCATTCCTTTAAATTCTAGAAATATTTTCAGCCGATTGAAATACTCTGAACTAATTTGTTGGCCAAATTATGGTTTTTCTTTTATACTTTCGTTTCTTTTTTGACCCGGCGATCTTTTCTCACCTCGTATGTCTTTAGGAGTTTGGATTTCGTGTTAGCTTTAGGAGAAAACCAAGGAAAGTTTTAAGGAGTGTTTTACAATACAAACAAACCCCATTAGCCCATCCTGTCTAAACTTAGAATGAGAGCCAAGTCACTTGATACTGCATATGAATCCAAATGCCATAGAAAATACACTATCACTACAAAAAGACTCCCAGTCTAGGAAGCACCGAAACGGGGAAAATCCCCTCGTACCAGTGTCGTATTGGTGTCCGATAGGGACACGCCGCCGACACGGCCAGATACGTACCGGACACGCCGGACACTCCCGGTTTTAACTTTGGCTTGAATCAGAAACGGAAATCATATGCAAGAATAGAACTTTAGTAAACAGATAAAAAGAACTAACATTTAATCGTGATAATTTAAAAGATTTTTAACATACTTGATTCACTTATATGAAGATGATGATGCTGGGTTTTTTTTTTTTTGTAGAGAATGAAATACAGAGCAAAGGTAAGGATAGTAAATGAGAAGGGAAAAAAAAGGGGTAAATGGGAAAGAAAATAAAGGGGCTGCATAAGAAAGAAAAAAAAAAACAGTTAATGCTGCGTAAGAAATAACAAAAAATAGTTAATGCTGTCTAAGAACCAAAAAAAAAATAGTTAATGTATTGTATTATATAGTTATAAATTTATAATGGAGTAAGAAAGTAAAAACAAATTGATTATATATTAATGAAAAATATTAATGTTTTTATTTATATTGAGTATTTTAACATAAAATATATATAAAATAATAAAAATATTTTTTATTACTATATTTTATTGTATCCGTGTCTTCATTTTTTAAAAATTACCGTGTTGCTATATCCGTATCGTATTGTACCCTTATTACGTGTCCGTGTCTATGCTTCATAGCTCCCAGTTCTCCCAATTACTGCACCAAAGTTAAATCAATATAAACTTCACTGCATCTTCTGATATTGCGGTTATAATTGTTGTGTTTTTCTCATGCGGTGGCTTTTTCCTCGCATTCCTTGCAGTCACTCTGTTTTGTTTTCTCAATAGAAAGTGTTCATTTTGATGAACATCTGAAAGTGAAGGAGGCTACTGTCCCTGGTTCTCCTGGGCCGCACGCTGTGATCCAGATATTGAGGATGATATTCAAGTTGCTGAAGAGATTGTAAAGACCAAGAAAGTCGAACGAGGTTCGAGATTGGAGGAAAATCTTAAGACCGAGAAAGCAGCTTCAAGCTATGATCACAAGTTATAACAGTGTTATATTCATTTAATATTTAACATAATTGGTGAAATAAACATAAAGAAAACTGGGTGCAATTAAATTAATGTCCACTTTATCTTCTGTTATTTAGTGAATTAGCAAATATTCTTCAATGTTTAATTGTTTCAATGATTCTCCAATATGTTTTGATAGTTTAAATTCTTATTTAAAACAAAATTTAACTTATTTTTAGTTGACATTAACATTAAATTGCATTTGTGGTGGTAATTTCAAAATATTTAATACATTGTGGGTGCATAAGTTTCATATATCATCGGTGAATAATAATATGATATCTGACCATTAAATAAAACAAAAAAATAGTAGAAGACTTATAGATAAATATTAGTAACTTTTTTAAACATAATTAAATAGTAATTAATTATAAATAAATGCTAAAACCTAAACCGATTCTAAATCCTTAAATCTATGATCTAAATCCCAAGAGTTATTAATATTTATTTATAATAGTTACTAATGTTTAATTATATTTAAATTTTTATAAAATAAAGAGATATAGAGAGAATAAAGAACAAAGAAAATATGAAAGCAATAGAGAATGTAATTTATTGATCAAAATGGGTGATTACAATGCTTCATCAGAGTCTCTATTTATAGGCATAAGAAGTATAAAAGAAGTAGAGATCTAATTCTAATAACTATTAGAATTTAAAGTACATTAAAACTTTATCTTGATCATGATGGACACCCACTTAATAAGATATTCATAACACTCCCCCTTGGATGTCCATTGATAAATAATGTGCCTCGTTAAAACCTTATTAGGAAAAACCCTATCGGATAAAAACCTAATGAAGGAAAAAGAGTACACAATCTATAATACGTATAATATGCTGCCTCATTAAAAACCTTACCAGGAAAATCCAATGGAACAAAACCTCGATTAAGGGAAAAAAAGTGCAATGTGTATTTACTCCTCCTTATGAAAACATCACATATTTTCTCATATTCTACGTATTCAACTTGAATACTAGTTTTTCAAATGACTATTTGAATGTATTTGCTAAGCATTTATATTACCATTCTTTTAAAAGTCATGAGTAAGGGAAGTTTGGGGAAATATATTTTGATCTCTTCAGGAGATTCAAAAATAATTATAACAAACTTTAATCATGATTCTTTTATAAAAACACAAATAGGTATTTTGTGTAACACCCCAAACCCAGCCTAGACGTTATGGTTGAATCTGGTGATGTCACATTGAATGGGTTTTAAAAATAACTAACACGATAAAACTATTTCGGATCTGCTAACTCTATTTGCGTAGAATAATTATCAAAACATTCATTCCTGTTTAATTAACTTGCCTTAAAAGTGTTTAAAAGTGGAAGTTTACGAAAAACCATTATAATTAAGTAAAACTGTTTGTGATTTAAAAAAAAAACATTTGTGTGACAGCCCTAAAGTGACCCTAGTAGGAAAGCGGTTTCGGGACCGCTAAACCGAGTCACCAAATTGTTTGAATATGATATTTATTGTCTAAAATAAATGTGTGAAAATTTTAAGCTTCTATTTAGTAAGTTGCATGTGAATTTAGTCAATAGGACTTATGTGTGACATTTTTGAAATGTGATAGATCAACACATAAGGACCTATTAGTGCATGTTGAAAAAGGGGGGACTTGCATGTCAATTTTCCCCCCATCTAGTAGTGGCCGGCCATGACATTAGGATGGACAAAGGGTGATGGGCAAAACATGTCATAGACATGTTGTGTTGGTGCATCATGGGAGGAAACAGTAAAATAATGAGCATGGTAATTAAATAATGAAAGGGAGGAGTGATGAAAAAAAAAATGGTCTCATCCATGCCCCCCCTTTGCCGTGAATGGAAGAAAGAAAATAAAGAAAAAAAATGTGTGTTCATCCTTGAACATCCTTGACCGAAATTCAAAAGGAAAGAAAGGAGGAAATGTTGAAGAGGTTCGGTCATGCATGTAACTAGGCTAAGGTATGTTTGAGGTTGCTCAATGAGATTCATGTATATTTTAGTAGTTAGCTTGAGTTCTAACTAGCCCATGGTTCAAATCTTTACTATGTCATGGAGATGATATTCGGCTAAGGTGGATTTGTGTTGATATCATTTGCATGCTAAAAGTGAAGCTTTGTAATGGTGCATGTGATGGTGGATTGATGATTCTTGAATCTTCTTTTTAGCATTTTTGAGTGAGACATTAAGTTCTTTGTTTAACCATGACCAAAATTGAAATGGTATGGTGTTGTGATGCATTCGGCCATGGTAGGAAGTAGAAGGGAAAAATATGGTTGTTGTTAGATGAAGTAGAGTCTAACGAATGAGCACATATGTGCATTGGTTGCTAGATGGAGAAGAATCGGCTAGCAAGTTGTGTGCTAAGGCCGAATATAATTTTTGGTATATTAATGAGTAATGCATGTGTTAAATTGATGGAAAGGGAGAGGATGCTTTACTAGTGTATATATGTGTGTATTAGCCAAGTTTTGAACTTGAAACAAAATGGTGTTTAGTCAATACAAGTGACCATACTTGTAGAATGTATTAAGTGTTGCAATCGGCCCCAACATAGACATGTATGTTCGGCCACATGAATAAGTACATAAGTTATGTGTATGTTCGGCCATAGGTAGCCTATTGATGGCTTTAGCTTGACTTAGAAAATTCGGCTAAGGGGAAATATTAGCTAGTATGTTGAATTCGATTCGTGATTTCGTACATACGTGACTCTAATGTCTAATGTATATATGGGCTAAGTACCTTGCGCTTCTCTTTTGATGTTCGAATGAATTGTATTAAATTGCTTGATGTGATTAAAAATGCGTATGACCATTGTGTATTTGAGCTAAAAGGTGACCATATGACCTATCAAACTCCTTGTCATATTTGGCCATAAGCTAGCAAAATGAGACTTTAATGAGTTAAATTTGTTTGAATTAGCTCAAGAGCTTAGAGGACCACAGTTGGATAAGGGAAAGGAAAAAGTGATCGAATAGTTGTCGAAATCGCTCGACCACATCCGAGGTAAGTTCTTGAGTAATAGAGCTTAAATTATGATTTGATTAGATCATGTTTTAAGCAAATCAAAATCATGCTCTTTGTGTGTGGCTATTGAGCCGAAATTGCAAGAGTGATAAGTGTCTTGTGTTTGAGTTTTGCTAATGAAAATGAAATACGAATGTGTCATGATTTATTGTTAAATGTGCATGGTTATTCGAATGATGTCCGGGCTAAGTCCCGAAGGCTTTGTGCTAAGTGACCATATCCGGACTAAGATCCGAAGGCATTTGTGCGAGTTACTAATTCCGGGCTAAGCCCGAAGGCATTGGTGCGAGTTACTAAATCCGGGTTAAGTCCCGAAGGCATTTGTGCGAGTTACTATAATCGGGCTATGTCCCGAAGGCATTTGAACGAGTAGCTATATCCGGTTAAATTTCGAAGGTACGTGATTCGGGAATGAACGATCTTGCTGTAAAAATTTCAGTTAATACGCTTGTAACATCCCAGCATTGAGGTATGTTTCGTATGTGCTTTGAATTAGTTGAGCCCTTACAAATAAGTATTCGCTCAGTTGATAAATGAGCTACCGGCCTTTGGCTAAGTTGATCTTTTGTGTATGAACATAAGGGTTGGTAATGTGAAGTAAGTATGATATTGAAAATTTGTGCATATGAAATTATCCGTTTAGCTACATGAATGCTATACTTTGGTTGTGTCTAAACTCTTTGCTCAAAACTTACTAAGCATTTAATGCTTACTCCGTTTCTTTGATTCTCTGTTTTATAGATTTTGGTTCTTCAGCTATCGGACTCGGGATTTTGAAGTCGAAGTCGCCCACACTATCAAAGCCCTTTTGGTACACTTTTGGTTGAACTCTGAAAATGGCATGTATAGGACTACCCTTTTGTTGTTGGTCATGTACCCTTCGGTTTTGTGTAAATTTGGATAGCCATGCGAAAATGGCTTAAATATACTTTGATCATAGCATTATAATCGTTTTGTATGTTATCCGTCGAGAGGTATGGAAATGTTGGTAACGGTTAGCCATGGGAAGGGTTATTCTTGATCACCTTTGGAATATGTATGACAAACTCTAGTTGATCCATGGAGGATCATGAAATAGGTAAAGTTTACCTTAAAAACAGATGCTGGCAGCAGCAGTGATGTGGATGTGAAAAATCACTAAAAATAGTAGGAATGGAATTAAATAGTGAATAAATTATGTAAACGAACCTTGATGAATCTATTTTCATAGAAAAGTAACGAAACGATCATATGGACAGTATGTTAAGAGATATTCAGGTTCTCGTGAGACAGGGCCAGAACGGTTTCTGGATTCCCTGTTCCGACTTTGGAAATTCATTATAAATTAACCAGAGATAATTAGAAGTCATGCCATATATGCATAGATTTCATTTTGAGTCTAGTTTCTATAGAAACAAACGACATCAGTATTGAAGCTCTTTACAGGGAGATATCCAAGTCGTAATGCGCAAAGGTCAGTGTAGTCGATCCCTGTAACATGGGAGACTTTGACTAATAAACTGTACTAATTGGCCCGACCAAAAATTCTAGAAAAAAATATGTAGATGGGAATATGAGTCTAGTTTCAGGGAAAAATTACGAAACTGATTTTTGAGTTGTGAAACTCAAGATATAATTTTTAAGGTGACAGTGATGCAGTTAGCCAACTGCCTGGAAATTTTTAAAATGGACTGCGATAGTAAGCGAATTTAGTCTGTGAACCCCTCGTGTCCGACTCCGGCAATGGTCTCGGGTACGGGGTGTTACAATTTGCTTTTGGTAAAATCTCGATTGTTATTGAGTTTTACAGTTATAAGATCATAAACACTGTAAAACCCAAATTTAAGCAAAACAGTCCATAAAGTCCCAATTACAAAAGAAATATCCAACAAATTGAAATGAATCCATAAAACAAAAGTGTAAAAGTTTTAAAAGAGTGGTCAACGTCGAGTCCATCGCTGCAACGATCTGCCTAACTCTATGGATTACTTGTACAGGAAAGACAAAAGAAATGGTGAGTTTACGTAAACTCGGTGTGTAACCCCACAGAATTAAGCATGCATACATATAGAATAGCAGATATCAATCAGAAACAGTCTTAAGCCTAAGCCCATTACAGATTCAGATATAGATTTAGGCTTTAGCCCATCTCAGATACAGATACAGATATGTAGCCAGAAACAAATCAGGATCCTACCCCCAGCCTCTACACACCATATTCGACCATCCCTGCACACCATGTGAGGTTTAAAACACCCACCCAACCCTACACACCATGCAGTACCAAATGCAGACATATTAGATATATTGCAGCTGAGCTGCCAGATAGTAGGCGTAAACGCCTCTCAGAACACTTCCTTCAATATACATACCTTTCCCAACCCCAAAACAGATACTGTAAATGTAGAACCAGGTTGGACTATTGGTAACGACAAAAGTATTAGAGTGTGGCACTATAATTCGGGATTTGAAGGTCTGTCGGGTAAGTCCATTTGTCTTGACAAAAGGTTGGTCAAAGAGGAAAATGTGTGTGATTTGTTCAATGATAGCAAGGATGACTAGGACAAGAAAATGGTTCTGGATATCTATGGTGAAAATATAGGGGACCAAATTTGCAATATCCCCATTCTTCATAATGGCCCTGAAGATCAACGTACCTGGTTTCATAACCCTCACGAAAACAAGTAGGATTCAGCCATCACAGGATCTTCTGGAGAATCATTTGGAAATTAAAAACCCTTCTGAAAATCAGGGTTTTTTGCTGGACATTAGGCCAAATATCTTGCCTATGTTCGACAAAATTTCCAGTTTCTGTAATTGTTTTGCTGATACTTACCCGAGATGCGGCAAAGATAAGGAGACCCTTATTCATGCGATGAAGGATTGTCCACTGGCCCGTAAAGTGCTTGAGTATGGTGGGTTTAATCATAAGTTCCTGGTCGGGAATTACTCCAGATGCATTGATTGGATTGAAGATATGGTCAGAGAGTTGGACTATAAGGCGGTCTCTGACCTCATCACCGTCCTCTGGAATATTTGAAACTGTAGAAATAACCAGAACTTTAAGGGGGCTGAGGAAGGGGCCAAAGTGACCTGGAAGAGAGCAGCGGCTTTGAGCAAGGACATTTGAATTTTAGCTTGTTGGGGGAGTCGATGTTACCAAGGAAAGCGAAGGATAAAGTTTGGCAAAAACCGTCTCAGGGGGTGGTGAAGATTAATTTTGACGCCTCTGTTCATGGGAAGAAAATGTACTATGGGTTGGTTGCTAGGGATTTTGATGGTTTTGTTCATGGGGGGTAGATGGGGGTTGTGGATAAGGAGATGCAAATTGAATGGGATGAAATGCTAGCCATGAAAGAAAGCTTAAAGGCTGCTCAGTCAAATAATTGGAATTCTTTGGAGTTAGAGTTTGACTGTGCTAGCCTTGTGAACCGTTTCAAAAATCAGAGCTATGATTTGACTATGCTGGGCCATCGTATGCTGGAGATCTAGCGGCAAATTCATTATTTTAGTTATTTCAATTTTAAATGGGCCCCTCGTTGTTGTAATAAAGTGGCTGATTATCTTTGTAGTTGGGCCAAAACAAATGATTGTACTAAGGATTTTAAAATGGACTATCCGTCGGAAGTCCATGAGTTTGTTTTAAATGATGCAATAAATTGAGGTTGACCTTTGGGTCTTTTTATCAAAAACAAATGTAGAACCAGACTTACAGAATAATCGTGCTTACATGATTAATTACAGATAAAGATTTATGGAATAGATTAGTCAGATACGCATGATAATAACATGCTCAGAACACAATATCAGTCATACAGATCATACAAGATAGGGTCTAATTACCCCTTACCGATTCTACAGTAGGCTCACAGTTGTTTGGGACGACCCGTGCAACCCTAGGAAAGATTTCGGTTAAATGGGCTCACACGCCCATGTGGCTAGCCCGTGTAGGCCCACACACCCAATTTGGCATAGCTCGTATGGCCCACATGGCTACACCCTGGCCATCACACAACCGTGTCTTGCGCACGGCTTGGCCTTCGTCAATCAACGGCCGTGTCGTTGCACATGGCCTACCACACGACCGTGTGGCATCGACAGAGGGGTTTTTTTGGCTTTTGTTGAATCTCGTTTTCTGCGTTTCGAGTACACACCTGGTACATTTTCACAGCAAATGCAGTTCCTTCAATCGCACTACGATGAATTCACACTACTAGGACGCCGATTAGCAGCCTCGAACCTCTTGATCCACTTTGGTATCGAACAAAGAGTACCAATACTAAAGAAAAGTGAAAATTCAACAGTAAGTAGAGAGCCAAAACAAAAATAATGACTGTAGTACAAAAGAGAAACGGTAGCAAGCAAAGAGAGGAAATTCTCATGTAAAAAACTTTTGGGAATTGGAGGAGAAATGGAATTTTGAAAAAAACAGAAAAGATGTGAAACACATTCCTAAATTCTCTCCCACTAACACCACAACTCAAAATTCAACTTCCACCCAAACTTTATCTTAGAACCAAGTCAAAAATAAATACCCACGTTCGCTCAGGGATTCAAACACCTGACCATCAGCAAACTAACACTCCACTTAACCACTAGACCAACAGGCCTATTGTATTAAGATTTTACAAAAAAATTTAATATAAGCCCACTCCTCAAGTGCAAGGCCTAGTTCAGAAAAATATCAAAATTTTCCAAAGGTAAGACTTGAACTTGGGACCTCACACACATAAACCTAGAACACTTAACCACTGAAGCATATACACATTTATGTCACATTTTCACAAAAGCAAAAATAAAATTTTGGGGCATTACAACTCTAACCCCCTTAAAAGAAATTTTGACCTCAAAATTTACCTGGTCAAACAGATAATGATACTGCTGATGCATCGAGTCTTTAGGTTCCCACGTGGCCTCCTTAGTGCTATGATTCCACCACAGAACCTTCAATAATGGAATAGACTTCCTCCTTAGGACATTAACGTCTCACTCCAAAATCTGAACTGTCTCCTCCTCAAAGGTCAAATCCAGCCTAACCTCGATATCCTCTACCGCGACAACATGGGATGGATCATAATGGTACCACCTCAACATCGAGATGTGAAACACATCATGAATAAGGTCTAGTTTAGGGGGTAACTCCAACTGATAGTGAACTGGTCCCACACGCTTCAGAATCCGATACGGTCCAATAAACCTAAGGCTCAACTTGCCCTTCCGACCGAACCTCATAACTTTCTTCCACGGAGAGACCTTAAGAAACATGAAGTCCCTCACAAAATACTCTATCTCATTCCTCTTGAAATCTGCATATGATTTCTGTCTATTAGAGGCCACTTTCAGACGATCCCGAATCAGTCTAACCTTATCCTCAGTCTCGAAAACCAATTCAGGACCCAAAACTTGATGTTCACCTAACTCAGTCCAACACAAAGGAGTACGACACTTACGGCCATACAGAGCCTTGTAAGGTGCTATCTAAATACTAGCTTGAAAACTGTTGTTGTAGGGGAATTCAGCTAGCAGTAGATAATCCTCCCAACTACCTCAAAATCACACAACTTCGAAGCATATCCTCTAATATCTAAATCACCCTCTCAGATTGACCATCGGTCTGAGGATGGAATGCGGTACTGAAGTCCAACCGCAACCCTAGTGCATTGTGCAATTTCTTCTAGAACCGAGAAGTGAAGCGAGGATCTCTATCAGAAATGATCGATACAAGGACCCTATGTAGTCTTACTATCTCAGAAATGTACAACTTCACTAGCTTTTGCAGAGAGTAATTAGTTCGAACCGAAATGATGTGAGCAGATATGGTCAATCGATCCACGATGACCTAAAAATAATCCTTCTTAGTGGTTGTTAAGGGCAACCCACTAATGAAGTCCATAGTCACTCATTCCCACTTCTATAAGGGAATCTTGGCTGGCTGCAATAAATTTGAAGGCAACTGGTGCTCAGCCTTTACTTGCTGGCATATCAGAAATTGAGCCACAAAGTTAGTAACCTCGCGCTTCAAACCCAGCCACCAGTATAACTCACGAAGGTCGCGATACATCTTATTATCGCTAAGCTACATAGCATAAGGGCTACTATGCACCTCCCTTAGAATTGACTGCCTCAGATCCACATCGTTCGATACAAAACCCTGACCACAGAAACATATACCTTATCATTATTTAGTTTAAAATTTGAAGTGCTACCACTCTCAACCTGACGAAACCGTAAACCCAATGACTCATCCCCTAATTGTTTATCTCAAATAAGCTCAATCCAAGTTGGCTTAACCTATAACTCGGCCAAAAAACTCCCATATTTATTCTTAAAAAATAGTATTGGTGCTCTCCATGAAGACACACTCGGACGGATGAAGCCACGGTCCAACAACTCCTACAATTAAGCCTTAAGTTCCACAAGCTCCTTTTGTAACAACTCACTTTAGATCCTAGTCAGAGTAGTGGTTTTGAGACCATAAATCTGAGTCAGAAAAATATTTTAATATTATTTTTGTGTTTATAGTACGTGGTTAAGCATGTATGAAAGTTTCATATGAAAATTTTATCGTTTGTGTGCTTAATTTGCAAAAAGGACTAAATCACAGAAAATGCAAAAGTGGCCTTCTATTTGATTAAGTGCTGAACTAATGTGTCTTATTAAGTGTGAGGTCCCTATTAAGGAAATGGACCATTAACATGGTTAATGGACTTTTATCGACATCCATTATAAATTTTTAAAGGTTATTCATTAAGGGTAAAAATGGAAATTAATTAATATGTTAATATTAGTTAAAAAAAACATATTGGTGGCCATTTATTATCTTTTTACACCAATTATTGAAATAAAAAGAAAGCATAAAAGCTTTCTAGGGTTTGGTTATGGTTTTTGATGATTTCAATGTTTTTGTGATTGTTGCATCTTGCTCTGATAGCCCATGCTTGAATTTCTGAATTTGATGATGATTTTGAGAAGTGCAATGGATGAATCCATGAGTTTTGTGATTTTAAATGGTGAAATATAAAAGTTTGATGATAGACAAATATGTTTTATATTGAGATTTTTGATGAATTTGATTATTATGGGCTAATTTGTGAAAATGAGAAATTGAAAGACTAAAATGTGGAATAAATGAAATATATGGGCCTATATGAACTACTATAATATTCGTCCTAGCTTGTGTAATATGAAATTATGCATATTTTATGATTTTGTTAATTAGGGACTAAAATGTCAAAATATGAAAATATGAGGGCTAATTTGTAAAATGCCCTAAATATGTGTATATGGATTGAATTGAATGATTTGGTGAATAAAAGAGTTAAAAATTTGAATGTGTATAGATCAAAAACCACAGAAAATAGAATTAGATCGGGAGAAATCGAAAGTAGTTGAATAGCCGTTTGTTTCCATTCATTTCCTTATGAGGTAGGAAATAAGTGTGTTTGAATTGAATTATTGTTGCTTATATGTTAATGAATAATGATGAATGGCTATTTTGAGTTGAATATGAGAAATCTGAGAAAGTTCCGACAATGTGATGACGTCCGAAAAGTCCCGTACGAACCATAGGAATAGTTAGGATACATATGTCATGACATAGGATTCCGATATGTAATTTCATGTAAGACCATGTCTGGGACGTTGGCATCGATTTGAGACTTACGTGTAAGACCCTGTCTGGGATAGTGGCATTGATATTTGATTACATGTAAGACCACGTCTGGGATGTTGGCATTGTACGAGCTTTCTAAGCTATTCACGTATCTTATTTGATTCCGTATGGTTCAACGGGCATTCCAAGAAATACATGATTGAATGAATGAATATCCAGTTCAGGTACATTGAAATGTGTTCAACATTTGTTAATGTGAAGTAAGTATATGTGCAAGTGATGATATGTGATTTAAGTATGAGAAAATATGCTATATGTGCAAATGAATTGGAAATATGTGAAATGTATATGAACTATGAGGTTTGTGATAGTATTTGGCTATGGAGTATATGTATTTTATGATGCTTATATGCTTAAAATGATAAGTTTATTTGTATATCGCTTACTAAGCTTTTGAAAGCTTACTTTGTGTGTGTTTGCATTGTTTTATAGATATCGGAGCTACTGGAAGCTTGGGGATCGTCGAGGATCATCACCACACTATCGAGTTACATATGGTATCATATGAAAATGTAAATGTTGAAGTATGGCATGTATAGGCTAGAGAAATTTGGATAAGTCTTGAGATATGTATATCTAGCCATGTGATATAGCTTGATTATGGTTGAATTTATGGTTTAGTTTTGGTATATGATATGTGATGCAAAAATGATATATTTGGTGCATATATATACGGCCTAATGAAATGGTCTTTTTGTTAAATTAGCTGTATGGTTATAAATGTGATATGAATCATATGTTTTTATATGAATTTAGTACTTTGGTTTGGTATGTTTTTGAATGCCTTTGGGACATGAAATATGCTTGGTTTAATGCTTGTAGGGATAACCTAATTTGGGTGGCAAAGTGGCCTTATAATTGGCCTATTTTTGTCCACAAGGAAGAGACACAGGCATGTGTCTCAGTCGTGTGTGACACACGGTCATGTTACACGGTCCTGTGTCCCCTAAGGTACCCTTTTTGAATTCAGGCAGTATACCCTGTAGTTTTAACATGACCTAGATAGACGGGTGTGTTGGTGGCCATGTGAGGCACACAGCCTTGGTACATGGATGTGTTTGGCCATTTCGAAGGGTACACGGGCTAGACACACGGGCGTGTGGTCAGCCGTGTGAGTGTAGTCAGTTTTGACCATGGCCAAGGCACACGGGCATGTTTCCGATCGTGTGGTACAAGTCAATATGTACACTCTATTTTCACACGGTCTAGGGCATGGGCGTGTTTGGTAACCGTGTGAGGCACATGGCCTGCTCACACGGGCGTGTGTCTCTTGAAATGTTGAAAATTTTCTAAGTCCTTGCAATGTTTATATGTTACCAATTTAGTCCCGAATGTATGATTAAAGCTTGTATGCTTGATTTGAATACATATGGAATGTGAATGATATTGACTAAAATATGAGGATTATTTGATAAATATTTGTTTTGAACTGAGTTACGAGTCCGGTAATGCCTCTTAACCTATTCCGGCGACGGTTACGGGTTAGAGGTGTTACATTTATTAGTATCAGAGATACGGTTTAGTCGATTCTAGGACTAACGTAGCGTATGTGAGTCTAGCTATACATACTATATATATGAACTGTGATAGTGTGATGAATCCTGACAAACAAAATGTGTTCTTCGTATAGTAATGGATCCTGAACGAGCCATATCTGACGATGTCAAAAGTAATGTGCCTGCTCTCGCCCAAGGGACAGCGCCGTCTGATTCTAGACCTGTTACTAGTAGCCATGAGGGAAAGGCTAAGCAAGCCTTATTCCAAATGATGAATGAGTGGTTCACTCAGTATGTTAGAACAAACCCGACTGTTCCCCAACCTCTGCCCCTATAACAACCCGATTTAGACCCTATTCAGAATGGTGGTTTCGGGACTATGAATTCTAGTAAAAAAAATTTAAAAATTATTTTCTGTGTTTATTATTTGTGAATTTATATCCGTGAAATTTTCGTGTCTTAATTTTGTCGTTTGAGTGCCCAATTTAATAAAAGGGCTTAATCGCATAAAATGAAAATTTGATGGGTAAATGTGAAAGGGCCTAATTGTTGTTGTCTTTAATTTGAGGTATTTATAATGCAATATTACCATAGTTAAAGTGATAGACGGTTTAAGACATGGTTTATAATGGTTTCTTATTTTATAACAAAGGTTAAATAGGTAAAATGATAATAATGTTATAATAATAGAACATAAAAAAATCAAAACCATGTGTTCATCTTTCCTACTTAACCGAATATGAAAGAAAGAAAAAAATAAAGCTTTAAGGTTCGGCCATCGTTGAATCTTGATTAAGGTATGTAACTAGCTCGGTTTTTGATAATTTTTACGTTTTTGAGATCGTTGCAGTGTAATGTACAAAGCCCATGCTTGAATTTCTGATTTTTGATACATGTTTTGAGTTATGAAATTGATGAATAATTGAGCTTTGTGATGTTAGATGATGAATTATGAAAGATATGTTTTGGATTAATATATTTTGTATTGAAATTTTTGATGAAATTGAGTAATTAGGGCTAAATTTCAAAAATAATAAATTAAGGGACTAAAATGTGAAATAAATGAAATTTATGGACTTGTATGAGCATGGGTAACATTTAGCCTAAGCATGGTGTGTGTAAATTTTGCATGTTTTGTGTTTTGTGCAATTTGGACTAAATTGTAAAAAGTGTAAAATGTCAGGGGCAAGATGGTAATTTTCCCACTTATGCATTGTTGGACTAAATTGAATGAAATTATATTTGAATGAGTTTAATTTGAATATGTTTAGATCAAGAACCAAAGAAATCGGATTTGGATCGGGGGAAAACCAAAGTTGTCGAATAATCGTTCTGTTCCGATTGTCGTTGTCTGAGGTAAGTTTATAAGCAAATAGATGTTGTAAATTTTAAATAAATACAAGTTACATATGCTGAAATGAATTATGTGAAAGTATATATGTGGTAGCCGAATGTGTATTGCTTGGGAGCTATGTTTATGAACTTGATTAGCCCAAGATACAACGTCCGAAAGCACCATACGAACCTTAGGAATAGCTAGGGTACATATGTCATGACATAGGATTTTCGATATGTGATTACGTGTAAGACCATGTCTAGGACGTTAGCATCGATATGTGATTCCGTGTAAGACCACGTCTTGGACGTTGGCATCGATATGTGATTACGTGTAAGACCACGTTTGGGACGTTGCCATCGATATGTGATTCTGATATGTGTGTGCAAGTAAGACCACGTTTAATACATTGGCATCGATATGTAATTCCGATATGTGTGTGTGAGTAAGACCACATTTACTACGTTGGCATCGATATATGTTACGATATGCGTGTGTGAGTAAAACTGTAATATCCTAAATTAGGGCCTAATTGGAATAGTGGTTTCGTGACCACAAATCTGAGATAGAAATAATTATTTTATAATTATTTTGAGGTTTATGATATGATTGCATGATTGTGTGAAAATTTCGTGATGAAATTCGATGCATAAAGTGCTTAAGTTGAGATTAGAGACTAAATCGAATAATTTGCAAAACTTGCATTCTAGAAGTTTTTAGTATGAAATTGCTTTGGAATATTAATGAGGAGGTCTTAAATAGCAATTAGAATAATTTCTAAAATTTTGGACAAAAAAGGGCTTATACATAAAAATTTTCAAAGAAAGGTATTAAGGGTATTTTAGTCATTTTGTAATTAAAATTAATTAAAAGGGAAATTAAGGCCAAAATGTGTTCATTGTGACAACCCTAATTTGACCTAGTCAGAAAGTGGTTTCGGGACCACAAAACCGAGTCACAAAAATAATTAAATGTTATGTTCTGTGTTTATTATATGTGAAAGTTTCATGCTTTGATCTTGTCAATTGTATGTGAAATTATTAAATAGGACTTATGTGAAAATTTTTGAAAATGCTCTAGGTTATTTTGTAGTGGCCAAATAATTTTATGGTGTAAAATAGGTGGATTTGCATGTCAAAATTCCCACTTTAATGTATAGTGCCGGCCATAATGATAGTGATAAATAAAATATGCATTTTAAATTAGCATTATTAAATTTAATGGCTTTATTATCATATAATAAAGATAAATAAAATAACAAAAAGAGGAAAAGGACAAAGCTTGTTCATCTTTGTTCTTCATAGCCGAAATTAGGAGAGAAAAGAAACTCAAGCAACATTCAGTCATTTACTACATGGTTCAAAGCTCAAAGCATAGAGAACCAAGGTTGGACAGGGGAAAAGAGAAAGTAGTTGAATAGCTGAACCGAGACTGTTCGAAAATATATTCGAGGTAAGTTTTAAGTAGTTAAATATATATTATATTCGATAATGACATGACAGATTATGAGAATTAAGTATTACTTGTCATATATATATATGGCCGAATGGCAATTGTAATGGAAGTAAAATGTGATATGCTTTCATGATCAAATGATAGTGTTAGATGAATATGAGTAAGATGTTATGTGTAAACTATCAAATGATAAATGTGAGTGATGAAACGAGATAAAAGTGAATAAAATGTAGGATAATTTATTCGAATGATGTTGGTACCCAATTTAGTGTGATTGTGTTATATGAAACTTGTTGATTTGAATATCGCACAATACTATTCGGGCCTTTGAGCCTAGTAGGCTATAATGCCAGTGAGATACTATTCGGGCCTTTGCGCCTAGCAGGCTATAATGCCGGTGAGATACTATTCGGGCTTCGAGCCTAGCAGGCGAAATGCCGGTGAGATACTATTTGGGCTTTAGAGCCTAGCAGGCTATAATGTCGGTGAAATGATATCGGGCTTCGAGCCTAGTAGGCGAAATGGCAATGAATGAATTCGGGTTTTTAAACCTAGCAGGCTGAATGCCGGTGATTTGATAAAAGTCTGAAACTAAGATATCTCGTGTTAGAACGACAAATGAATACATTCAATACATTAAGTTTGCCAGGTACGTATTATGTATTTATATGTGAGTATGATTTGAATTGAATCATAAGTGTATAATGTGATACATGTGTGAATAAATGTTATATCTTATCTATGATCATGATACATTCGGTCAAGGTGTGAAAGTATGCGAAAATATTCAATTTATTTATGCCATATGAATTCAGATTAAGTGAAATTAGAATGCTAATTGTGCATTATGTGCTTGTGTATATTCAGCCAAATGGTAATATATCTAGAAAATGACCTCTTGAGAAATTGAATAATTGATGTATAACTGAGTTTATTTGTTGCACTGCTTAAAACTTACTAAGATTATGAAAGCTTACTCCGTTTGTTACTTTTCTCTGTTTTATAGATTGTTGACTCCAGTCACCTGCTCGGGAAGGGATCGTCAGCAACTCGTCACACTATCTATCATTTTAGTACTGCTATATTTTGGAGCTTGTATGGCATGTATAGAAATAGACTTAAGTGAATGATATTTTGAGACGTCTTTGTATATAAGCCATGTGAATATGGCAACTTTTGAATGTCGATATAAGTTTGAATTTCTATCTTTGATTGTGTTTGGCTATGCATATAATTTCTAATATTTTTATATCAATGTGTTTGTACAAATGTGGAATTTTGGGTTGGTAACACTTCATAACCCATTACGGCGACGGATACGGGTTATAAGGGTGTTACATTTTATTGGTATCAGAGCTACGGTTTAGTCGATTCTAGGACTAACTAGCATGTTTGAGTCTAGCTATACATGCCATAAAGTGTTAATTGATATTGTGATGATTTTTGACAGTTGAAACGTGTTTTTCGTATAGTAATGAATTTCGATCCCGATCGAGCAGTAGTTGATAATGTAGAGAGCGTAGCGCCTGCTCCCGCGCTAGGGACAGCGCCGTTGGACTCTCAACCGAATGCTAGTAATCAAAATGATGAGGCTAAACAAGCCTTCTATGCTATGATGAACGATTGGTTTACTCAGTATATTCGGACTAATCCGACTGTTTCACATCCTCCACCCCCGACTAATGCAACCCCTGCACCTATGGTACCTCCTGTAGTTGACCCGTTGAGGTTGAGCAAGCCCTCGGTTGATAGAATTCGAAAGTACGGGGCTACTGAGTTCAAGGCTACTGATAGTGATGATGTCGAGTAGGTTTAGTTTTGGCTCGATAATACCATTTGTGTGTTTAATGAATTATCGTGCACACCCAATGAATGCTTAAAATGTGTTATATCTCTATTACGTGATTCTGCCTACTATTGGTGGAATACCTTGGTTTCAGTTGTGCCGAGAGAATGGGTTACTTGGGAATTCTTTCAAACTGAGTTCCGCAAGAAATATATTAGTCAAAGATTCATCGATCAGAAACGGAAAGAATTTCTTGAGCTCAAATAGGGTTCTATGTTAGTTACCGATTACGAGCGAAAGTTTGTTAGGCTTAGTAGATTTGCTTGGGAATGTGTTTCATCTGAGGCTATCATGCGTAAACGCTTCGAGGACGGGTTGAATTAAGACATCAAATTGTTGGTGGGTATTCTGGAAATCAAAGAGTTTGTGGTGCTAGTCGAGAGAGCTTGTAAAGCCGAAGAGCTCAGTAAAGAGAAAAGAAAAGCTGATGATGGAGCTAGAGAGTTCTATAAAAGATCTTCAGGAAAATCCTTTCATCAGTCATCGAAGAAATTTAGAGATGACTCAGGCCGATCTAAGAATACTTTGGGTTTTTTCAGACGGGACCGTGATCGACCCCTAGTGAGTACGTGGGCCACCTCTGTTGGCAGTGTTGGTAATGATCGTCAGAACAGATTTGAGTGCAAGCATTGTGGCAAATGGCATTCAGGAAGCTGTAGATTTCATGACCGCTCTTGTTTCAAGTGTGGATCAGCTGATCACTTTATCAGAGACTGTCCGAAACTAGCTGAACAGAATACTGATCCTAGTGGGAGACCTAGTAACACTGCAACACGAGGTAGACCACCTAGACATACGGGTAATGCTAGTGGAAATTAGAGAGGGACCAAAGATATGGCTGTACGTTCTGAGGCTCGTGCTCCTTCCAGAGCTTATGCTATACACGCACGCGAGGATACTTCTTCACCAGATTTTATTACTGGTACTTTCACTCTTTTTAATACTGATGTTATTGCTTTGATTGATCCCAGTTCTACCCATTCGTATGTGTGTGAAACTTTGGCATCCAGCAAGACTCTACCTATTGAGTCTACTGAGTTTGTGATTCGGGTGTCGAATCCTTTGGGCCGTTATGTGCTAGTTGATAAAGTGTGAAAGAAATGTCCTCTGATGATTAAAGATTCTTGCTTTTCGGCTAATCTAATGCTATTACCATTTGACGAGTTTGACATCATTCTCGGTATGGATTGGTTAACTGTGCATGATACGGTAGTGAACTGCAAGCGAAAGACAATTGACTTGAGATGTTCAAATGACGTGATAATTCGAGTTGAGTCTACAAATTTAAATGGATTATCGGCAGTAATATCTTTGATGTTAGCTCAAAAATATGTAAAAAAAGGGGTGTGAAACTTATCTTGCATATGTACTGGATAGTAGAGAGTCAGAAAAGAAACTTGAGACAGTGCCAGTGGTTTGTGAGTTTCTGGATGTATTCCCCGAGGAACTACCTGGATTACCACCTATTCGGGAAGTAGAGTTTGGTATTGAACTAGTGCCAGGGGCTACACCTATTTCGATAGCTCTGTATTGTATGGCACCAACCAAACTAAAAGAATTGAAATCTCAGTTGCAAGAGTTGACAGATAGAGGTTTTGCTCGACCTATTTTTTCTCCCCGAGGTGCACCAGTGCTGTTTGTGAAAAAGAAAGACGGAACAATGAGAACGTGCATTGACTATCGTCAGCTTAATAAGGTAACGATAAAGAATAAATATCCATTACCGCGAATCGACGATTTGTTTGATCAACTGAAAGGAGCCTTAGTATTTTTGAAGATAGACTTGAGATCGGGTTATTATCAGTTGCGAGTTAGAGACTCTGACGTGCCTAAAACTGCTTTCAGAACGAGATACGGACATTATGTGTTCCTAGTGATGCCATTTGGGCTCACTAATGCCCCTACTGTTTTCATGGATTTAATGAATCAAATTTTCAGACAGTATTTGGATCTGTTTGTAGTCGTGTTTATAGATGACATTTTGATCTATTCACGCGATGAAACTGAACATGCCGAGCACTTGAAGTTAGTATTGTAGATTTTGCGAGATAAGCAATTATATGCGAAGTTCAGTAAATGTGAATTCTGGTTGAGAGAAGTCAGGTTTTTGGGGCATATTGTATCTGCATCGGGCATCCGGGTTGATCCGAGTAAAATTTTAGCTATACTCGATTGGAAGCCTCCAAGAAATGTTTTAGAAGTTCGAAGCTTTTTGGGACTTGTCGGGTACTACAGACGGTTTGTGAAAGGTTTCTTGATGATAGCAACACCGATGACAAAGCTGCTTCAGAAAGATATTAAGTTTAAGTGGTTGAAAAAGTGCCAGAAAAGTTTTGATCAATTGAAAACTCTTTTGACTGAAGCTCTAGTGTTAGTTCAGCCAGAATCCAGTAAAGAATTTGTGATCTACAGTGATGCGTCTTTGAATGGTTTGGGCTGTGTGTTGATGCAAGAGGGTAGAGTTGTAGCGTATGCTTTGAGACAATTGAAGCCACATGAGAAAAAAAATCCGACTCATGATCTTGAATTAGTTGCTATTGTTTTTGCTTTGAAAATTTGGCGCCACTACTTGTTCAGGAAAAAATGCCATGTGTATTCCGATCACAAAAGTCTCAAATACTTGATGACTCAAAGAGATTTGAATTTGAGACAAAGACGTTGGCTAGAATTATTGAAAGATTACGAGCTTGTCATTGATTATCATCCGGGAAAGGCTAATGTGGTTGCTGATGCTTTAAGCCGTAAATCACTGTTTGTTTTGCGAGCAATGAATGTGCATCTGTCTGTGTCCGCTGATGATGTGTTAGTAGCCTAGTTAAAAGCTAAACCGTTATTGATGCAACAAATCCGTGAAGCTCAAAAAGTTGATGATGAATTAGTTGAAAAACGAGCACTATGTGTTTCGAAAGAGAATTTAGAGTTTTTGATTGATAGTAATGATTGTTTGAGGTTCAAAAATTGATTATGTGTTCCGAGAAATTCAGAGCTTATTCCGATGATTTTGAGCGAGGCTCATAGCAGCCGAATGTCAGCTCACCCGGGTAGTACGAAAATGTAAAACGATCTGAAACGTCAGTATTGGTGGCATGGTCTGAAACGAGACATTTCTGACTTTGTTTTGAAGTGTTTGATATGTCAACAAGTGAAAGTGGAACATCAAGTGCCTTCGGAATTACTTCAGCCGATCATGATACCCGAGTGGAAGTGGGATCGAATCATGATGGATTTTGTATCTGAGTGCCATTGTCTCTGAGCAAGAAAGATGCGATCTGGGTTGGGGTTGATAGATCGACAAAGTTGGCTCATTTTATTCCCGTACGTATGGATTATTCACTTGATAAGTTAGCCGAATTGTATGTTTCTTAGATCGTAAGGTTACACAGGGTACCTACTTCTATTGTGTCGGATAGAGATCCGAGATTCACATCGCAGTTTTGGAAGAAATTGCAAAAGCATTGGGTACTAAGTTGCATTTTAGCACCGCTTTTCATCCCCAGACCGATGGTCAGTCAGAGTAAATTATTCAGATACTCAAGGATATGTTGAGATGTTGCATCCTTGAGTTTAGTGCCTCGTGGGAATGATATTTGCCTTTGATTGAATTCGCATATAATAATAGTTTTCAATCGAGCATCAAGATGGCACCTTACGAGGCTTTGTACGGTCGTAAATGTCGTGCACCTTTGTTTTGGACCGAACTCAGTGAAAATAAGATTTACGGAGTTGATTTGATTAGAAAGGCCGAACAGAAAGTAAAAGTAACCCATGAAAGTTTGAAAGCAGCATCAGATCGTCAGAAATCGTATGCAGACTTAAAACGGAAAGATATTGAGTATCAAGTCGGAGACAAAGTGTTTCTTAAAGTTTCATCATGGAAAAAGGTACTTAGATTTGGCCGTAGAGGCAAATTGAGCCCGAGATTTATCGGACCGTATGAGATATCCGAACAGATTGGGCCGGTTGCTTATAGATACTTTTACCACCTGAACTTGAAAAGATGCACGATGTTTTTCATGTTTTGATGCTCCGTCGGTACAAATCCAATCCTTCTCATGTGATTAATCCATCAGAAATTGAAACTCAGTCTGATTTGAGTTATGAAGAGGAACCAGTTCGTATTTTGGCTCGGGAAGTAAAAGAACTATGAAATAAGAAAATCTTATTAGTGAAAGTACTGTGGCTCAAACACGGGGTTGAAGAAGCAACTTGGGAGCCAGAGGACTAAATGAAGGAATGTTATCCTAACCTTTTCACTGATAAGATTTTCGGGGACGAAAATTTCTTAAGGGGGGAGAGTTGTGACAACCCTAATTTGACCCTAGTCAGAAAGTGGTTTCGGGACCACAAAACAAAGTCACAAAAATAATTAAATGTTATGTTCTGTGTTTATTATATGTGAAAGTGCATGTGTGAAAATTTCATGCTTTGATCTTGTCAATTGTATGTGAAATTATTAAATAGGACTGATGTGAAAATTTTTGAAAATGCTATAGGTTATTTTGTAGTGGCCAAATAATATTATGGTGTAAAATAGGTGGATTTGCATGTCAAAATTCCCACTTTAATGTATAGTGGCCGGCCATAATGATGGTGATAAATAAAATATGCATTTTAAATTAGCATTATTAAATTTAATAGCTTTACTATCATAAAATAAAGAGAAATAAAATAACAAAAAGAGGAAAAGGACAAAGCTTGTTCATCTTTGTTCTTCATAGCTGAAATTAGGAGAGAAAAGAAACTCAAGCAACATTCGGTCATTTACTACATGATTCAAAGCTCAAGAGCATAGAGAACGAAGGTTAGACAGGGGAAAAGAGAAAGTAGTTGAATAGCCGAATCGAGACTGTTCAAAAATATATTCGAGGAAAGTTTTAAGTAGTTAAATATATATAATATTCGATAATGACATGACAGATTATGAGAATTAAGTATTACTTGTCATATATGTATATGGCCGAATGACAATTGTAATGGAAGTAAAATGTGATATGCTTTCATGATCAAATGATAGTGTTAGATGAATATGAGTAAGATGTTACGTGTAAACTATCAAATGATAAATGTGAGTGATGAAATGAGATAAAAGTGAATAAAATGTAGGATGATATATTCGAATGATGCTGGTGCCCAATTTAGTGTGATTGTGTTATATGAAACTTGTTGATTTGAATATCGCACAATACTATTCGGGCCTTTGAGCCTAGTAGGCTATAATGCTGGTGAGATACTATTCGGGCTTTGAGCCTAGCAGGCAAAATGCTGGTGAGATACTATTTAGGCTTTCAAGCCTAGTAGGCGAAATGCCAGTGAATGAATTCGGGTTTTTAAACCTAGCAGGCTGAATGCTGGTGATTTGATAACAGTCTGAAACTAAGATACCTCGTGTTAGAACGACAAATGACTACATTCAATACGTTAAGTTGGCCAGGTACGTATTATGTATTTATATGTGAGTATGATTTGAATTGAATCATAAGTGTATAATGTGATACATATGTGAATAAATGTTATATCTATATCTATGATCATGATACATTCGGTCAAGGTGTGAAAGTATGCGAAAATATTCGATTTATTTATGCCATATGAATTCATATTAAGTGAAATTAGAATGCTAATTGTGCATTACGTGCTTGTGTATATTCGGCCAAATGGTAATATATCTAGAAAATGACCTCTTTAGAAATTGAATAATTAATGTATAATTGAGTTTATTTGTTGCATTGCTTAAAACTTACTAAGCTTATGAAAGCTTACTCTGTTTGTTACGTTTATCTGTTTTATAGATTGTTGACTCCAGTCACCTGCTCGGGAAGGGATCGTCAGTAACTCGTCACACTATCTATCATTTTGGTACTACTATATTTTAGAGCTTGTATGGCATGTATAGAATAAACTTAAGTGAATGATATTTTGAGACGTCTTTGTATATAAGCCATGTGAATATGGCAACTTTTGAATGTCGATATAAGTTTGAATTTCTATCTTTCATTGTGTTTGGCTATGCATATAATTTCTAATGTTCTTATATCAATGTGTTTGTACAAATGTGGTATTTTGGGTTGGTAACACTTCATAACCCATTCCTGCGATGGATACGGGTTATAGGGGTGTTACATTCATCTTCATCAAGCCTTGGCCGAACCTTACCTCTCTCCATAGCTAGGGTTTCTTCAACTTCCAAGCTTCATAGTAAGTGATTTCAAGCCCGTTTTTAATGATTTTATGTTTTTGAAATCTCGATAGCTCGATTTAGCTTATGCTAGAAATAATTAAACCTAGGGTTCATATTTGGAAAAATACCCATTGGTGAAATTTGTGTATCATGGTGTTTTATGATAGAATATGAGGTTTTAAATTATGTTAGACAACTTGTGCTACTCGGTTTTAAGTGAAAATGAGTAAAAAGGCTTAATCGGTAAAAATACCTAATATTCATAAGTACATATTAGAGTGTGCATTTGGTGTTGCCATAGAAGGGAAAAATGATCAGTATGTCATAAAACATAAGAAAATAGGATGAGGTTTAATTTACGAGCCTTGGGGCAAAAGTGTAAATATGTGAAAGTTTAGGGGCAAAATGGTAATTTTGCCAAAGTTCGTATTAGGGGCTGTTTTGATGAATGTATGTATTAAATAAAATTAATTTGGTATTATAGATCAAGAGACACAAGAGTCAAGTCGTGATCGAGGGAAAAACAAAGTTTACGAGGAATAGGCTCGATTGCTAATATTTTGTATCGAGGTAAGTTCATGTGTAAATAAGGTAACATAATTTTTATTTTAAGTGATTTAATGATAATTATATGATATGATATTTATTATCATGAAATATTATGCTTTGTGAATTATTGTTTGGTAATATGCAAATTATATGAATAACTTGATAAGTATGAGATGCTAGCAAATATCAGTTTCTATGTTTCGAAGAAGGTGATCAAAATGTAAAATTGAGAAGAATCTCGTTTGAACCTTGGGAATAGATTAGGGTAGAAGTGACATGTCACTAGGATGGTTGAGTTTCGAACTCATTGAGTTGAGTCTGAGTTCGTGAGATGTAACTAGGCTTCCGAGCTCGTTGAGTTAAGTCCGAGTTCACTTATGGATGCGAACGCCCGAGCTCATTGAGTTGAGTCTGAGTTCATTTAAGGGCAGGTAACATGGTAGCTTGGCTACGTAGATTCAAAAGCTATTGAGCTTGTTCAGTTATGAGTATAGCACTTACGTGCACATTATCCCCGTATCCGAAATTATATTCCTATGTGTTCAACGGGAGAATCCTAAGAGAATATGGAGAATGCTTAAAACAAAAGCGATTCGATGATGAATGTGTTGAAGAAGTGAAAATGGACAGGTATGAGTTTAATTCTTGGTTGAGAACTTGGTGAGACAAAATTGTGGTAAGATAGTAAGTATTCTTATGTTATGTGTGTCTTAATGATGTTTATATTGGATTGCATGATCATGTTACTTATTATTTGAATGTGAACTTACTAAGCATTTATACTTATTCCCTCCTTTTCATTCATTGTAGTTTTAACAAGCCGGCTTGAGAATCGGGATAGGTTGAAGGCTCATTCACACTATCCGAAGACCTAAATTGGTAAAATGGCTTGTATATTTTGAGTGTGGCATGTATAGCAATATACTCACTTTATATAAATGATCTTATGATATGGTTATGGTTTGGTAAGAAAAGGGTATGTAAATGATTAGCTGTTGGAATGGCTAATCAAGTTTATATATGATAACATGTATGCTTTATGTCTTAACTAAACCGTGAAAATCCTTGGAAAGTTAAAATTGGCTACAAAACAGAATTAGACAGCAGCAGTGATGTGAATTTGAAAATTCACTAAAAATAGTAAAAATGGAATTAAATGATTAATAAGTTATGAAATTGAATCATGATGAGTCTATTTTCATATGGATGAAACAAAATGTGTAAATGAGTTATATTTTATGAGATATTTAAGTTTTGGTGGAACAGGGTCAGAGTGGTCTCTGAATCCCCTGTTTTGAATTTGAAAATCTACCATAAATTGTAAAAAAATAATTAGGAGTTGTTTTTTTATATTTTAATATTCCTTATTGAGTCTAGTTTTATGAGAAACAAACGGAATAATCATTAAAACTTTGTACAGGGAGATATCTGATTCGTAATACACAGGGGTCAGAGTAGTCAAACCCTGAAATAGGGGAGAATTTAACTAATAAAGTTTACTAATTGGCCTGACCAAAAATTTTAGAAATAAATTAGCAGATAGATATATAAATCTAGTTTCAGGTAAAATTTACGGATCTTAATTTTTAGTTTTTGAACTTGAGATATGAAGTTTTAAGCGACTGTGACGCAGTTATCCAGCTTGTCTGGAAATTTTAAAAATAAATTGTTTGAGTTGTTTAATTAATGAATTAAGTTTAGTAACACCTCAAGCTTGACTCTGGCGACGGTCTCGGGCGTGAGGGCCTTACATTTAGTGGTATCAGAGTAAGTTTAGTCAGTTCTCGGACTAACGTGTTGTATGTACGGGTTTTACTATACATGCCATATATATATTGTGATAGTGTGACAACTTCTAACCTTTTAAATGATTTTTTTATAGTAAATGGATCCCAATCCAGCTGTGGCTGATGATGTAGAGAGTAAAGCACCAGCTCCGACTGAAGGGGCGGTGCCAACTGAAAATCCACCTCCTACTGTTGGTCAAGGAGGAGGTGAAGGGGCTCAGGAAGCCTTTCTCCAGATGATGAATGCCTAGTATACTTAGTTCGTTCGTACGAACCCGATTGTACAACCTCCCCCACCTCCCCCGATTCCTCAACCTGTACCCCCAATGCCTCAAGGTGTAGATTTGATGAACTTTCACAGAACTCTAGTTGACAGAATTCGTAAGCAAGGGGTAGAAGAATTCAGGGCAAATGTTGATGATGATGCCGAGAAAACAGAGTTTTGGCTTGAGAATTCTATTCAGGTATTTGATGAATTGTCTTGTACACCTGAGGAATGCTTGAAATGTGCTATATCATTGTTGAGGGATTCAGCCTATCATTGGTGGAAGACATTGATTTCAGTAGTACTGAAAGAGAAAGTAACTTGGGAGTTCTTTCAAGAAGAATTTCAGAAGAAATACATTAGTGAAAGATTTGTTGATCAGAAGCGCAAAGAGTTTCTTAAGTTGAAGTAGGGTAACATGACAGTTACTGAATATGAAAGGGAGTTCGTCAGGTTAAGTAAGTATGCTAGAGAATATGTTCCTACAGAGGCTAAAATGTGCAGACGATTTGAAGACGGACTCAATGAAGACATCAAAGTATTTTTCAGGATTCTTAAATTAAAAGAAATGATAGTACTTGTTGATCGGGCTTGTAAGGCTGAAGAACTACTTAAAGAGAAGAAAAAAGTAGAGGCTGAGACTAAAAATTGGAAGAAAAGATCAACGAGCAGTTCATTCTCATAGCAATCTAGAAAATCTAGAAATATGAATCCTTGTTCTCAGGTTTCGGCCGGACAATCATATGGAAATTTTAAGAAGCAAAATGTGGGTCTTAAATCTCAGACTACTTCTGTGGCTAGTGTGGGGAATTCGAGATTTGTTAAGCTCGAGTGACAACGGTGTGGTAGAAATCATTTTGGCCCATGTAGAGTGAATGAATGTTTTCGGTGTGGTTCTCCAGATCATTTTATTAGAGACTACCCAAAGAGAGTTCAGAAAGAAAAATTTCAGAGTGTAAAAGCTAGTGGTGCAGACTCGAGGGGAAGATATTCAAGAAAAGCTGGAAATGAAGCAAGCAGCAAGAATGTCGTTAGAGATTCAGCAGCTAAACCTGAAGCAAGGACTCCAGCTAGAACTTATGCCATAAAGGCACGTGAAGATGCTTCATCACCCGATGTGATTACTGGTATATTTTCTCTTTATGATGTTAATGTTATTGCTTTGATTGATCTCGGTTCTACTCATTCATATGTATGCATGAAATTGGTGTCTAGTATGAATATACCTATTGAGTACACAGAATTTATGATCAGAGTGTCGAATCCATTAAGCAAATGTGTGATAGTTGATAAAGTATGCAAGAAATGCCCTTTAATGATTCGGGGTCATTACTTTCTGGGCAACTTGATGTTGTTGCCATTTGATGAATTTGATGTTATTTTGGGTATAGATTGGTTGACATTGTATAATGCTATAGTAAATTGCAAAGAAAAGGTTATAGATTTAAAGTGTGAAAGTGGTAAAATTTTGCGGGTGGAACCAGGCAAATCAGAGGCATTATCTAGTGTGATTTCTTCGATGTCTGCTCAGAGATATTTGAGGAAGGATTATGAAGCTTATTTGGCGTATGTAATTAATACAAAAGAAATTGAAAAGAAAGTCGAATTAGTGCCGATTGTGTGTGAGTTCGCGGATGTATTTCCAGAAGAGTTGTCGGGTTTGCCTCCAGTCAGGGAAGTAGAATTTGGAATTGAGTTGATACCGGGAACAGCTCCAATCTCGATTGCTCCGTATAGAATGGCACCAGCAAAGTTGAAAGAACTAAAGTCGCAATTGCAAGAGTTGACTGATAAAGGCTTTGTGAGACCGAGTTTTTCACCTTGGGGTGCTCTTGTGTTATTTGTGAAAAAGAAGGATGGTTCTATGAGATTGTGTGTTGACTATCAGCAATTAAACAAGGTGACAATCAAGAACAAGTATCCGTTGTTGAGAATTGATGATTTGTTTGATCAGCTGAAAGGAGTGACATGGTTTTAGAACAAGGTACGATCATTATGAATTTTTAGTTATGCCATTCGGGTTAACAAATGCTCCTGCTGTGTTTATGGATTTGATGAATCGCATGTTTCGGCCATATTTGGACAAATTTGTTGTGGTATTTATAGATGACATCTTAATTTATTCGAAAGATGAGACAGCGCATGCCGAACACTTGAAGATAGTTTTGCAAAGTTTGAGAAATAAGCAGTTATATGCTAAGTTTAGTAAAAGTGAATTTTGGCTTCGGGAAGTTGGATTTTTGGGTCTCATTTTTTCAGGTGATGGTATAAGGGTTGATCCTAGTAAAATTTCAGCCATTGTTGATTGGAAACCATTGAAAAATGTAATCGAGGTTAGAAGTTTCTTGGGGCTAGCTGGGTATTATCGGCGGTTTGTAAATGGATTTTCTATAATTGTTGTTCCTATGACTAGACTACTCCGAAAGGATGTTAAATTTGAGTGGACAGAAGAATGTCAATAGAGTTTTGAAGAATTGAAAAAGTTATTAACTGAAGCACCAGTGTTGGTACAACCCGAATCAGGTAAAGAATTTGTGGTGTACACTGATGCTTCTCGAAATGGCTTAGGATGTGTACTTATATGCAAGAAGGAAAAGTGGTGGCTTATGCTTCGAGGCAGTTAAAATCTCACGAGAGGAATTATCCGACTCATGGTTTGGAATTGGCCGCTATAGTGTTTGATTTGAAGATTTGGCGACATTATCTGTATGGTGAAAAATGCCGAGTATATACCAACCACAAAATTCTTAAGTACTTGATGTCAGAAAAAGACTTGAATTTGAGACAGCGAAGATAGTTGGAGTTATTGAAAGATTACGAGCTTGTTATTGACTACCATCCGGGAAAAGCGAATGTGGTTGCCAATGATTTAAGTAGAAAGTTGCTATTTTCTTTGAGAGCTATGAATACTCAGTTAAAGGTATCAGATGATGGTTCGATTCTAGCAGAGTTAAGAGCAAGACTGATGTTTTTACAAGAGATTTGTGAAGCTTAGAAAAGTGATGAAGAATTGCAAGCCAAAAGAAAACAATGTGAGGTTGATACGAGATTAGATTTCAGAATTGGTTCTGATGGTTGGTTGATGTTTAAAAACTGGATTTGTGTACCAAAAAATGATGAGTTGATTCAAAAGATTTTGCATGAAGCACATAATGGTTGTTTGGTGGTTCACCCGGCAGTACGAAAATGTATAATGACTTGAAGAAAATGATAGGTGGAGTGGAATGAAAAGAGATATCTCCGAGTTTGTATCAAAGTGCTTAATTTGTCAACAAGTGAAAGTTGAACACCAAGTACCTTCGGGACTACTCCAGCCTGTCATGATTCTTGAATGGAAATGGGATCGAATTACTATGGATTTTGTATCAGGGTTGCCGTTAACTCCAGGGAAGAAAGATGCCATCTGGGTAATAGTTGACAGACTGACTAAATCGGCTCATTTTATTTTGGTACGTACAGATTATTCTCTTAATAAGTTGGCTAAATTGTATATCAGTGATATTGTCAGACTTCACGGAATACCTTTGTCAATCATTTCGGATAGAGATCCGAGATTTACTTCGCGGTTTTGGTAAAAGTTGCAAGAGGCATTAAGTACGAAGTTAAATTTTAGCACTGCCTTTCATCCACAAATTGATGGACAGTCAGAGAGAGTGATTCAGATTCTTGAAGACATGCTTAGATGTTGTGTATTGGAATTTCAGGGGAGTTGGGAAAGGTATTTACAATTGGTAGAATTTGCTTATAATAATAGTTATTAGACGAGTTTGAAGATGGCACCTTATGAGGCATTGTATGGTCGAAAATGTCAGACGCCATTGTATTGGACTGAACTCAAGGAAAATTAGATTTATGGAGTTGATCTAATAAAAGAAACTGAAGAAAAAGTGAAAGTGATTCGAGATTGTGTGAAGGCTGCTTCGGATAGACAAAAATCTTATGCGAATTTGAAACGATAGGAAATCGAGTTTCAAGTTGGTGATAAATTATTTTTAAAAGTGTCTCCATGGAAAAAAGTTCTTAGATTTGGACGGAAGGGCAACTTAAGTCCACGTTTTATTGGACCATATGAAATAATTGAAAAAGTTGGACCAGTAACTTATCGATTAGCATTGCCATCTGAATACAGAAGATGCATGATGTATTCCACGTATCTATGCTACGTCGGTATTGTTCGGATCCTTCACATATAATTTCACTGACAGAAATTGAACTACGACCGGATATGACTTACAAAGAAGAACCGATTAAGATTTTAGCTCGAGAGGTCAAACAACTAAGAAATAAAAATGTCGCTCTCGTGAAAGTATTGTGGAAAAAGCACGGGGTAGAAGAGACTACATGGGAACCTGAGGAAACTATGAGAAATCAATATCCACACTTGTTTACTGGTAAGATTTTCGAGGACGAAAATCCTTAAAGGGGGGGAGAGTTGTAATATCCCGAATTAGGGCCTAATCAGAATAGTGGTTTTGTGACCACAAATTTGAGATAGAAATAATTATTTTATAATTATTTTGAGGTTTATGATATGATTGCATGATTGTGTGAAAATTTCGTGATGAAATTCGATGCATAAAGTGCTTAAGTTGAGATTAGGGGCTAAATCGAATAATTTGAAAACTTGCATTCTAGAAGTTTTTAGTATGAAATTGCTTTGAAATATTAATGAGGAGGTCCTAAATAGCAATTTGACCAATTTATAAAATTTTGGACAAAAATGGGCTTATACATAAAAATTTTCAAAGAAAGGTATTAAGGGTATTTTAGTCATTTTGGAATTAAAATTAATTAAAAGGGAAATTAGGGCCAAAATGTCTTCATCTTCATCAAGCCTTGGCCGAACCTTACCTCTCTCCATATCTAGGGTTTCTTCAACTTTCAAGCTTCATAGTAAGTGATTTCAAGCCCCTTTTTAATGATTTTTATGTTTTTGAAATCTCGGTAGCTCGATTTAGCTTATGCTAGCAATAATTAAACCTAAGGATCATATTTGGAAAAATACCCATAAGTGAAATTTGTGTATTTTGGTGTTTTATGATAGAATATGAGGTTTTAAATTATGTTAGACAACTTGTGCTACTCGGTTTTAAGTGAAAACGAGTAAAATGGCTTAATCGGTAAAAATACCTAATATTCATAAGTACATGTTAGAGTGTGAATTTGATGTTGCCATAGAAGGGAAAAATGATCAGTATGTCATAAAACATAATAAAATAGGATGAGGTTTAATTTACGAGCCTTGGGGCAAAAGTGTAAATATGTGAAAGTTTAGCGGCAAAATGGTAATTTTGCCAAAGTTCGTATTAAGGGATGTTTTGATGAATGTATGTATTAAATAAAATTAATTTGGTATTATAGATCAAGAGAAACAAGATTCAAGTCGTGATCGAGGGAAAAACAAAGTTTACAAGGAATAGGCTCGATTGTTAATACTTTGTATCGAGGTAAGTTCATGTGTAAATAAGGTAACATAATTTTTATTTTAAGTGATTTAATGATATTTATATGATATGATATTTATTATCATGAAATATTATGCTTTATGAATTATTGTTTGGTAATATGCAAATTATATGAATAACTTGATAAGTATGAGATGCTAGCAAATATCAGTTTCTATGTTTCAAAGAAGGTGATCAAAATGTAAAATTGAGAAGAATCCCATTTGAACCTTGGGAATAGATTAGGGTACAAGTGACATGTCACTAGGATGGTTGAGTTCCGAACTCGTTGAGTTGAATCTGAGTTCATGAGATGTAACTAGGCTTCCGAGCTCATTGAGTTGAGTCTGAGTTCACTTATGGATGCGAACGCCCGAGCTCGTTGAGTTGAGTCTGAGTTCATTTATGGGCGGGTTACATGGTAGCTTGGCTACATAGATTCAAAAGCTATTGAGCTTGTTCAGTTATGAGTATAGCACTTACGTGCACATTATCTGCGTATCCAAAATTATATTCCTATGTGTTCAACAGGAGAACCCTAAGAGAATATGGAGAATGCTTAAAACGAAAGTGATTCGATGATGAATGTGTTGAAGAAGTGAAAATGGACAGGTATGAGTTTAATTCTTGGTTGAGAACTTGGTGAGACAAAATTGTGGTAAGATAGTAAGTATTCTTATGTTATGTGTGTCTTAATGATGTTTATATTGGATTGCATGATCATGTTACTTATTATTTGCATGTGAACTTACTAAGCATTTATGCTTATTCCCTCCTTTTCATTCATTGTAGTTTTAACAAGCCGGCTTGAGAATCGGGATAGGTTGAAGGCTCGTTCACACTATCCGAAGACCTAAATTGGTAAAATGACTTGTATATTTTGAGTGTGGCATGTATAGCAATATACTCACTTTGTATAAATAATCTTATGATATGGTTATGGTTTGGTAAGAAAAGGGTATGTAAATGATTAACTATTGGAAGGACTAATCAAGTTTATATATGATAACATGTATGCTTTATGTCTTAACTAAACCGTGAAAATCCTTGGAAAGGTAAAATTGGCTACAAAATAGAATCAGACAGCAACAGTGATGTGAATTTGAAAAATCACTAAAAATAGAAAAATGGAATTAAATTATGACTAAGTGATGAAATTTAATCTTGATGAGTCTATTTTCATATGGATGAAACAAAATGGGTAAATGAGTTATATTTTATGAGATATTTAAGTTTTGGTGGAACAGGGTCAGTGTGGTCTCTGAATCCCCTATTCTGAATTTGAAAATCTACCATAAATTTTAAAAAAATAATTAGGAGTTGTAATTTATATGTACAGATTCCTTATTGAGTTTAGTTTTATTAGAAGCAAACGTCATAATCATTAAAACTCTGTACAAGGAGATATCTGATTTGTAAAACACAGGGATCATAGTAGTCGAACCCTGAAATAAGGGAGACTTTAACTAATAAACTGTACTAATTGGCCTGACCAAAAATTCTAGAAATAAATTAGTAAATAGATATATGAATCTAGTTTTAGGAAAAATTTATGGATCTTAATTTCTAGTTTCAAAACTTGAGATATGAATTTTTAAGCGACAGTGACGCAGTTAGCCTGCTTGTTTGGAAATTTTAAAAATAAATTGTTTGAGATGTTTAATTAATGAATTAAGTTTAATAACACCTCAAGCTCGACACTGGTGACGGTCTCGGGCGTGAGGGCGTTATAAAGACCACGTTTAATATGTTGGCATCGATATGTGATTCCAA
The DNA here is from genome assembly GCF_007990345.1 of Gossypium hirsutum. Taxonomy (NCBI): domain Eukaryota; kingdom Viridiplantae; phylum Streptophyta; class Magnoliopsida; order Malvales; family Malvaceae; genus Gossypium; species Gossypium hirsutum. The sequence goes on from NC_053428.1 coordinate 56,978,086, forward strand.
TATGTGTGCGCGAGTAAGAACTCGTTTAATACGTTGGCATCGATAGGTGATTCCGATATGTGTTTACATGTAAGACCACGTCTGGGACGTTGGCATTGTACGATATGTGCGACTATCTGAGTATCCTATTTAATTCTGAATGATTCAATAGGCAATGTTAAGTAACGACCGAATGCGAAATCGAATTAAAAGGTACAGGTATGTGTTAGCTAATGTATTGAAATTAAGGTAAGTTTTGGTATTTGAAGTGAGATATGAATTATGTTATAAAATCTATTATATGTATATTGAATGCAAATCTATTTTCAGTAAAATGATATAAGTATGTGATATTAAAGTGTGAAACATGTGTATACATATATGAATATGTATATATATTCGTCTATATGATGATATTATGACCTTCGAAGTAAATGATAACTTTGATAATGGATATTGGATATATATGTATTTCGGCCAAGTTAAAGTTAATACATGAATGTATATGTTGTATATGAATTTGCAAGTTTGAGATTAAATGTGATTATGATAGCATGAATCAGTTTGGTTAAATTGAGTTGATTATGTCATTGAGATGTTTATTTGCTTATGAATTACTAAGCTGTGATAGCTTACTGTGTGTGTATGTTTGCTTCTGTTTTATAGATTTTGGATACTAGTTACAGGCTCAGGGATTGTCAACGAAGTCTATCACACTATCGTCTATTTATCAGTATTTTTAAAAGCTAAATTTCAAACCTATGGTATGTATAATCTATACTACTTTTCGGATATGTTTGAAGTGTTGTATATAATATGCCATGCGAAAATGGCTAATTTGATATATAAGTATTTGCTATCTTGATCATGATTCTTGTGTGTGCTAAGTTTGGTTGTATGCTATGCTCAAATGATGATTTTATTTGGTTTGGTTGAATCTGCTATGATATATATATAAGTATGAATTATGCTTGATATGTTACCTATTGTTTAATGATTCGACTATGTCTTATATTTGATAGTAATGATTTAATTTGGTTGATGAGTGTATTTAGTTAAATGTTGCATTTAGGTAATGAAATTATTGAATTGATGATTCGACAATGTTATTTATATATATAAATATATGTGAAACATGTTTTATTTAGTTTTGCCATGTATTTTGGTAACAAGGTGATTTGGTTATGGCATGTGATAAGAATAAGTTCAATATGCTTTCATTAAGTGAAGAAATGAATATGAATTATGTTAGTAAATTAATCATGATTCGGCACTTATATATATAAGCATATGATGTGTTGGTTTGATATATATATATATATTTATATGTGCTTATCCAAACATGTAATCATTGAATTGGTATTGAATATGACCTTTTTTATTTTGCAAGAGAAGTGATATTAACATGTTTAGATTCGGTTTTGGTATTTGGTATTTTAAAGTATTAAACAAGTGTTTTCTATGTTATATGTATATATATACATATTTGTGATGTGTTTGATGTGAAATGCAAATTATGGTTAATATATGGATTTGATTCTACGTGAGATTACATGCATGTAATGTGATTGAGTAAAGTTGAAAGTGGACATTATAATAAATATAAGTAGTAAGCATGATTACATTCAGCTAAGGCTTTGTAAAATGACCAAATGAATAGTAATTTAAGTTATAAGGAGTCATGATTGTTTTTATGCAAAATAGGTGAATGTGAATGGTTATATGTACTTTGATGGTTAGACCATTCGGTGTTCTTTTAATATATGTCTAAATTGATACAGGACCTTTTAGTCTTGCGAAATCTACTTAAATGAACTTATAAGTAGACTTTTTTATGATTTAGCCATTTGAAACCATATATATATAGTAATGTACTTATGCCATGAATGATTTGGTTAAATTTATTATGTCCTTATTGTACAGAATAGAGTTTTGATAAAAATCATATGTACTTAAATATGTTTACTTTATATAATTCATGTTTGTAATAATTGATTGAATTATTTATAATATCTTTGATATGCGCATATGCTATGTGGTAAAATGATATATTTGGCAGAATTTGCTTATGAATTAAATAACTGGATATATGTTTGAAAAATGTTATGATATGATTCATAAATAATTTAAATTAGTTATATATGTTAATATTTGATTGTTTTAAGAGTTTGAGCAATGTACGCATACGATTTTTCAGAATTTGTGTCTTGTCCGGTAATACCTCGTAACCCTATTCCGACGATAGATATAAGTTAGGGGTGTTACAGCCCCTGCAAGTTCCCGCAGCACCCCAAGTGGTAGATCCGATTCGTCTAAATAAGTCTCTAGTTGATAAAATTAGAAAATATGGAGCTGAAGAATTCCGTGCTACTACTGATGATGATGCTAAGAGAGTTGAGTTCTGGCTTGAGAATACGATGCGAGTATTCGATGAATTATCCTGTACTCCAGAAGAATGTGTTAAATGTGCTTTTTCACTTTTGAGGGATACCGCGTACCATTGGTGGAAAACTTTGATATCAGTGGTTCTAAGAGAATGAATCACCTGTGATTTCTTTCAAACCGAGTTCCGAAAGAAATACATAAGTGAAAGATTCATAGATTAAAAACACAAAGAGTTTCTTGAACTGAAACAAGGTTGTATGTCTGTTACAGAATACGAGTGAGAGTTTGTTAGATTGAGTCAATATGCACGAGAATGTTTCTCGACTGTAGTAATAATGTGTAAAAGGTTTGAAGACAGCTTGAATGAAGACATTCGTTTGTTAGCAGGGATTCTGGAAATACAAGAGTTTGTTGTGCTTGTTGAATGAGCGTGTAAAGTTGAGGAACTCGAGAAAGAGAAAAGAAAAGCTGACTCAGAATCTAGAGAAGTACGAAAAAGATCATCAAATAAGTTATTTTAGTCAGCATCAAAGAGATTTTGAGATGATTCTAGTCATTCAAAGGCTATTTGCGAGTTATTCGAGATGAGATTGAGAGAGACCACTTGTGAATTCAAAAGCTACTTCAATAGTTAATGTGCAAAGTGTCAACCAACACCACTTGAGTGCAAATATTGTAGTAAATGACATCCCGACAGTTGTAGATTGAATGATCGAGCTTGTTTTAAATGTGGATCCTTAGATCACTTTATTTGAGATTGCCCCGAATTTATTGAACAAAAATTGTACAAAATCTAAGATCAAGTAGGACTTCAGGCCTCTCAGAAATATGGGAAATGTGAGTGGTAGCCGAAGAGCTACTAAAGATACGGCTGTTCGATCTGAGGCTAGAGCACCTGCCAGAGCCTACGCCATTTGAGCTCGTGAGGAAGCTTCATCTCCGGATGTGATTATGGGTACATTTACTCTTTACGATACTTCTATGATTACATTGATAGATTCAGGATCAACATATTCGTATATATGCATGAATTCAGTATCCAGTAAGACTTTACCTATAGAGTCTACTGAATTTGTGATTAGAGTATTGAAGCCCTTAGGCAAAAGTGTCCTAGTTGATAAAGTGTACAAGAATTGTCCATTGATGATTCGAGATAATTGTTTTTCGGCTGATCTGATGCTATTACCTTTTGATAAATTTGATATAATTTTGGGTATGGATTGGCTAACTTTGCATGATGCTATTATGAACTGTAAACGAAAAACTATTGATTTGAGATGCAAGAATGATGAGATAATCCAAATTAATTCCAGTGATTTAAACGGGTTGTTGACTGTGATATTTGCAATGAAAGCTCAAAAATATGTGAAAAAGGATTGTGAAGCCTACTTTGCCTATGTAATTGATTCGAAAGTGACAGAAAAGAAAATATAATCTGTACCAGTTGTCTGTAAGTTCCCTAATGTGTTTCCTGAAGAACTTCTAAGTTTACCTCCGATTCCAGAGGTTGATTTTGGCATTGATTTAGTAGTGGGAACTACTCCGATTTTGATAGCTCTATATAGAATGGCTCCGACTGAGTTGAAAGAATTGAAGTCTCAGTTGCAAGAATTAACCGATAGAGGATTTGCATGACCTAGTTTTTCACCTTGGGGTGCTCCGGTTCTGTTTGTGAAAAAGAAAGATGGCACGATGAGAATCTGTATTGGTTATTGTCAATTAAATAAAGTGAGTATTAAGAACAAATATCTTCTACCCAGAATTGACGATTTGTTTGATCAGTTGAAAGGTGCTGTAACACCCCGTACCCGAGACCGTTTCCGGAGTCGGACACGAGGGGTTCACAGACTAAATTCGCTTACTATCGCAGTCCATTTTAAAATTTTCCAGGCAGTTGGCTAACTGCAACACTATCACCTTAAAAATCATATCTTGAGTTTCACAACTCGAAAATCAGTTTCGTAATTTTTCCCTGAAACTAGGCTCATATACCCATCTACATATTTTTTTCTAGAATTTTTGGTCAGGCCAATTAGAACAGTTTATTAGTCAAATTCTCCCATGTTACAGGGATCGACTACACTGACCTTTGCGCATTACGACATGAATATCTCCCTGGACAGAGCTTCAATACTGATGTCGTTTGTTTCTATAGAAACTAGACTCAGAGAGGAATCTATACATATATGGCATGACTCCTAATTATCTCTGGTTAATTTATAATGAATTTCCAAAGTCGGAACAGGGAATCCAGAAACCGTTCTGGCCCTGTCTCACGAGAACCTGAATATCTCTTAACATACTGTCCATATGATCGTTTCGTTACTTTCCTATGAAAATAGATTCATCAAGGTTCGTTTACATAATTTATTCATTATTTAATTCCAATCCTAATATTTTTAGTGATTTTCCAAATCTACATCACTGCTGCTGCCAGCATCTGCCTTTAAGGTAGACTTTACCTATTTCATAGTTTCCATGATTCAACTAGCCCTTTTAGCATAAATAGCACAAATTATGATAGTGATTAACCATTCGATACCAAATGATTATAACATTATGCTCAAACATATATAAGCCATTTTCGCATGGCTATATACATTAACCAAAATATTCTTCCGCCACTAGTCTATTTTATACATGCCATAAGATAATCCAAAACATAGCAGTACCAAACAGTGGATAGTGATAGTGTGACTAGTTGCTGACAATCCCCGAGCCTGTAGCTTCACAATGAGATCTATAAAACAGAGGAAACAGAGTAAACGGAGTAAGCATTACAATGCTTAGTAAGTTTTAAGCAGTGTCAACAGATAACAATCAAATTATAACATAGTTGTTCGTATTTTTATTTCACTCTTCCTTCGGGCATACCATCCCTTTACCGAATATGCACATCTCATCATATACAATAGGCAGATAAACTTTCACATAAAAGTGAGCTCATGTGACATAGATATATCGTATGATTTCACATAACCTCTCACTCTGATCCGATGTCACATAATCATAGGAATAGTCTCATAGATTGCTCTCGTATGCGTCACATAACTACCTTATGATTTAGTGCAAATCAAGCTCACATATAAACTTGGAGTACATACCTGTTTAACCTTTCGCATTGAATATATTTATAAGCAATTCTTATTACGAAGTCTTACCCGGACATAATCTCCACACGAAGTTATCGAGTATTACCCGGACAAAATCCCCACACGTAGTCATCGGGTCTTTAGAGCTCGGATATAGTACGAGCACGAAGCTTACGGACATTAATCAGTGATAATATTCTCGCATAAAGCCTGCGGGGTTTTAACCCGGATATAGTACTGACACAAATGCCCTTCGGGACTTATCACATTCATCACATCGGCCATTATTATCACATATATACACTTTCACATTCATCACATCGGCCATTAGGCCTTATCACATATATACACTTTCACATTCATCACATCGGCCATTAGGCATTATCACATATATACACTTTCACATTCATCACATCGGCCATTAGGCCTTATCACATATATACACTTTCACATTCATCACATCGGCCATTAGGCCATACTATCATTTCATATTCGAATACTCATAAACTTACAATATCACGATTTAGAATTCAAGTATGGGTTTAATCAATAGCTTGTGAGCAACTAAAACAAGTTTATCAAGGTTCACAACATAATCTCAAATTCAGCACAATCTGTTTTTCCTGAGCAATAGTCACTAAATTATTTATGACTGGAGCTACAAAACTCCAAATCACTTTCCGTTAATTTTTCCTGAATATAGACTCGTATATATTCCATCCATAAAATTTCCAGAATTTTAGGTTTAGCCAATCAATACCAGATTTTTCTTAAAGTTTCCCCTGTTTCACTGTTTGACTAATCTGACCACTCTTCACTACGAATCAAATTTCTCATTTTACAGAATTCAAAATGTGTTGTATTTGATTTCATTTGAAACTAGACTCATTAAGGAGTCTAAGCATATAAATTTTATCTTATAACCATTTTTTTACAATTTATAATGATTTTCTAAAAACAGAACAGGGGATTTCGGAGTCATTCTGATACCGTCTCACACAACTTTAAATATCTCATTATCGGAAATTCCTTTGCTTACACGGTTTCTTTTATAAGAAACTAGACTCATTAAGCTTTAATTTCATGTCTTATTCAGCCTCTAATTCAAGTCCATAAATTTATGGTGATTTTCTAAAGTCACGTTACTGCTGCTGTCCGAAGCAGACTATTTCAAATTACCCTTAAATTCCCAAGCTCAAACACTTAAGAACTTACCATTTGAGCTTAGAACATATCATGGCCATATCATATCTTACTAAATCAACTCATCATGTCCTATTATAATTGAATTTACTCAACGTTTAAACACTTAAAACTTACCTCGGAAGTTGCCGAACGATTATGACGGCTCTTCGATCACTTTTTTCCTTTCCCTTATCCAACTTTGATCCTCTAGGCTCTTGAGCTAAATCAAACAAATTTACTTCTCAATCAAACACATATATATGGCAACCATATACATTTCAAAAACCAATTCGTTCGTATCATTTGTCCATATATTAGCTTTTAGCATATTTGGTCATTAGAGTGACCTATTTAACTTTCAAGCATTCATTTCTAATTTTAATTAAACAATGCCGAATGCCATTAGCTACTAATGCCACACACACACATGTGCATAAAATTCATCCATACATAACCTCTAGCTCATTCGGTCATTCATCTCTCAAACCTATCAAAGTTTCATGTCGAACTTCCCTGGCCGAATACACATATAAGCACATAATGCACATTTAGAATTTTTTTTATTTACTTCATGATACATTCGGCCTTGGCAACAATTTCATTAGAAATCCCTATTAGCCACTTCATCAATCAATTATATCATCTACTTAATATTTCATAACTTATCATGCTAGCTGAATATTATTTATTCAAGTTCATCATCTTCATATTCGGCATTAGCATCAAATATAATAGCCCATTTCTTCCCACTTTGAATCTATGCATCCATTTAATCATAGTTTGTTCAAGCACTCATACAACAAGATTCATCCAATTTAACAAGAAACAAAAACTTTATTCCTCCATAGCTACAATGGCCGAAAGATCTAGACATCTCAATACCGAAATTTCTAACATGGGTTGCCTAAAGAATTTGGTAGGGAGTTCAAATTTATCTAGCATTTCAAGTAACTTAACACATCCATATAGCTAACATGCTAATAGTCTCAAGGCTTCAACTAAAACATTTGAAGCCTCTTAGTCGAATACTAACTCTCTAATAATCCCAAATCCATCCATGAGATAGTTAGAATTTAGACTAATCATCCAAGGGATGTATGAACTTTCAAAGCAACACTAAACATACCTTAATCTAGTGAGCCTTCATAGCCGATTTTTCTCCAAGCTCATTCCCTTCCTTTCTTTCTTCTATTCGGCCAAAGATGTTCAAGGATGAACACTTTTTTTTTCTTTGTTTCCTTTCTTCCATTCACGGCAAAGGGGGGGGCATGGATGAGACCATTTTTTTTTTCATCACTCCACCTTTTTGCATTACTTTAATCCTAACCCCTTTTTTTTATTCTTTCTAACATAACTCACTAACACAACATGTTTGCAACATGTTTCCACCTATAGCATGGCCGGCCGCTATGCTTTAATTTTGGGTAATTTGACATGCAAACCCATCATTTCACAACATGCATTATTAGGCCACTTTACATTTGCCTAGCACATTTCCAAATTTTCTCACATAAGTCCTATTTGATAAAATTCACTTACTATTAACAAAATTCAAACATGAAATTTTCACACATGCATATGTACATATAATGAGCATCAACTATGACGGTTAATTATCTTTATGACTCGGTTTAGTGGTCCCGAAACCACTTTTCGACTAGGGTCACTTTAGGGGTGTCACAGGTGCTACTATGTTTTCAAAGATAAATGTAAGATCGGACTATTATCTATAACGCCCCAAAAATCAAAGCAATTATTTTTGTATGTTATGTTACACAACAGTGTATCTGCTTCAGTGGTTAAGTGTTTTGGGAAGTGTCTGAGAAGTCTTGGGTTCAAGCCTTGGCTTGTACAAAATTTTGTTTTCTTGAATTAACCCTGTCTCTAGTTAGTAGGCTTCATAAATAAATATGGGTGTTTTGTGTCATAAAAAGCCTACTGATCTAGGGGATGAAGACGTGTGGAGTGTTCTAGGGGATTTGAGGTTCGAGGCCTGGTAACGTAAAAGAATATTTTGTTTTACTTTGATACTGATGTTGGGAAAGTGTTGTAGTTGGACTGAAATTGGGGTGTTGGAGGAGTGTGAGGAGTTGTGGCTGAATTCTAGGGATTTGTTGGAGGGAATTTCGGCTGGTAGGGATTTGGATGAGTGGGATAGGGTTGAGTGATCTTAGGAGCGATATGAGGAGAGAAATTAGGAGTTTTAAAGGGAATTGTAGAGGGTGTACCGAATTTGGACTCTCACTCTTTGTAAATTTTGGCTTTTGAGCAATAACTGGGGGTTTGGTCATTCTTTTTTCAGTTCTTTTCTCCTTGGTGCCGAATTCCTACCTATTGGTTTTGGTTGTTTCATATTTTTCATTTGTGGGATGGTTTGGTAGTAGTAATCATTCGGGGCTTACTCATTTTTGTCTTTTTCGGATTGTTCTCCTCTAATGTCCTTGTCCACCGATTGCCTTTGCTCCTATTCTCTCTCATAATCAACCCTTTTTGGCCGAATACCTCCACCTTGGTGGTGAGTCGACTTCTTTCTTCCTCTCCCTTACTCCGACGTTTCCCTTTTGGCTGAGTACACCCTCTTTTCTTCACCTTCCCTCTTTTCTTTCTCCCTATGCCTTTCCTTTTTCATTTTGGTACCTTTTCCGAATACCCCATCTCACCTTGTTATTTTTCTTTCGGTTAGCAGGTGTGTTGTGATCAGTTGGGTTGGGCGCAGGGTTCTCTTCTCTCATTCTAGTGCTTTTATGTTGGCCGAGTAGTGATAGGTAAGTCTCAGATTCAGTTCTCCCCCTTTCGACTTTTCACCTTGTTGAACCATATTTTTACTTTGTCTCTTCTTGCCGGTTACCCCTCTATTTATCTTTTAGATCAATTCTTATTCTTGGTTCTGTGTGCGTTACATCTTTGGTATATAATCTGTACAGTCGTTATTGGTAAGTATGGTACGGTTATGATGGTATTTTACTTCAAGTGCGTGTCTAACATAAGAAGGTGTTGTCTTTTGTGTAGATGGTGGTCGAAGTTGACTAACACATCCCCTATGAATCAAGGGTGGGATTATTGGAGGCTTTCAGGTAAGTAGATGGTGATTGTTTTGGAACTCTGTTAGTTTCCAATTTGGAACATGGGTTAAATAACTGATTAGTTGTTATTAATTGTTCTTTAGGTATAAGAGTGTTCGGAGCGCGGGCTAACTCCAAATCACATCAGGTGTGTAATCACACTGTAACAACTGTTAATCGGAAAAAGCTGGAAAATATGTCTATAGACGCTATAAGAGCATGCACTCGCTCGTGTACTGATCTGAACGCATAAAACGTGAGCGTTTGATCGTAGAGGCCACCATGAGAGAATTCATGGGCTAAGGCCGTTTTGGGCCAGGTCGGGCCAAAATGGGCCGTGTGGGCCCACGGGCTTGTGGGCCCCACACGGGTAAACCACACGGATGTGTGGAGATTGTTGGGCCAGGCTGTGTAGTCCACACGGCCAAGGCCATTTTTTGGGTTTTATGGGCCAAACGGGCGTGTGGGCTCACATGGGTCGCATTATGGGCTTTAGGCCCATTATTACTGTTTGACTGTTAAGGTTGCACAGGTTGCTTGAGGCGATTGTGGACCTACTGTTGGGTTGGTAATACAATTAGACCCTATACTAATGAAATGACTGATATACCCCTGCGAGGTAAAATGGTTGATATACCTCTATGATATGTATGACTGTATTCGAGCATGACATTCTTGCATACACGTATGATATTATGACATGACATGTTGCATGGGCGTGGGTTTGATATATTTGGAGGAAGTGTACTGCACTGGCAGCTCTGCTGCAATCACTATTTAGTGCCGCAACCGGGGCTATATTTTGGAGTGTAGAGATGGATGGGTCAATTTTATCCTCACATGGAGTGTAGGGCTGGACGGAGTGGAGTGTAGAGGATGGATGGGTAGGATTTCTGATTGCATTACTGTTACTATTACTATATTGGGCTAAGGCCCACACTGATACTGATACTGCAATGGACTATGGCCCTAATTGATACTGGATTGTCATTGAAACGGGCTTAGGCCCAAACTGATTTTGCCTACGGTCTGGTTGATTAATGTAAACGGATTACACACTGAGTTTTTCATAAACTCACCCTTTTGCTTTCCTGTGCAGGTAATCCTTAGGCAGGTCGGTGCTGCGAGGAACTCGATGGAGGCCACACAACTACTTTGTTACTATTTTAAATTTTTATTCTTTAAGCTATTTAATTTGGGTATTTTCTATGTAATAAGGCCTCTTTAAATTTTTACTTTAATTTGGGATTTACTTATTTTGATTTATATCTGCTGGTAGTAGGACGCAAATTTTCAAAAAGATAAATATATTTCAAAACACCACGCTATTACAACATATTTCAAAAAGCTTCCGCAACAATCATTGTTTTTAAAGTGTAATAACAACCCGAAATGATTAAATTTTTGCTAAACCTACTTGAGTTTTTAACGACGATCAAGATACCTAAAAGTTTGTAAAAGATCACTACAAGGGTTTTGACATAGTACAGACTTTTCAAACAGAACGATGCTTTTCAAAACATACTTCAATGTGACATCGCAGATTTGGCCATAATGTTTAGGCTGGGTTTGAGGTGTTACATTATTAGTTAAGAGTAAAAGATTCTGATACTCCAAAAATAGCTTTCCAAATGAGGTACGAACACTATGAATCCTTAGTTATGTCTTTTGGATTAACAAATGCACCTGCTATTTTTATGGACCTGATGAACAGAATATTTAGACCGTAGTTAGACCAATTTGTTGTCGTATTCATTGATGACATTTTGATTTACTCGCGTGATGAAAGTGAGCATGCCAAGCATTTGAGAGTAGTGCTACAGACTCTGTATGATAAGCAACTATTTGCAAAGTTTAGTAAATGAGAGTTTTGGTTACGTGAAGTCAGTTTTCTAGGCCATATTGTGCCAGCATCTGGTATACGAGTTGATTCGAGCAAAATTTTCGTGATTTTAGATTGGACGTCTCTGAGAAATGTTTCTGAAGTCCGCAGTTTTCTGGGACTTGTTGGTTATTACCGATGGTTCATAAAAGACTTTTTGATGATTGCAACTCCGTTGAAAAAATTGCTACAGAAAGATGTTAAGTTTGAATGGTCCAAAAGTGTCAGAAAAGCTTTGAACAGTTGAAAGCCTTATTGACTGAAGCTCCAGTGTTAGTACAACTAGAATCCGGGAAAGAATTTGTGATATATAGTGATGCTTCGCTGAACGGTCTGGGATGGGTTTTGATACAGGAAGGCAAAGTTATAGCTTATGCCTCGAGACAATTAAAGATGCATGAAAAGAACTATCCGACACATGACCTTGAATTAGCCATGATTGTGTTTGCTTTGAAGATTTGGCGTCACTATCTGTTTGTTGAGAAATGACACGTGTTAAAAGCCTGAAATATCTGATGACTCAGAAAGATTTGAATTTGAGACAGAGAAGATAACTAGAACTATTAAAAGACTACGAGCTAGTTATTAATTACCCTCTGGGAAAAGCAAATGTTGTTGCTGAGGCTTTGAGTCAGAAATCACTTTTTGCGCTACGTTCAATGAACGCTCATTTAGTTCTATCTGATAATGTTTCAATTTTAGCCGAATTGAAAACTAAACCGTTGTTTTTACAATAGATTATTGATGTTCAAAAAGTTGATAATGAAATAATAGAAAAACAAGCTCAATGTGATTTGAATTCTGATTTTGAGTTTCAAATTGATAATGATGATTTTCTGAGATTCCGAGATTGAATTTGTGTTCCGAAAAATCCATAGTTAATTCAGATGATTTTGAATAAAGCTTATAACAGTCGTTTATTTGTACATCCGGGAACTACGAAAATGTATAATAACTTGAAACAGTTATACTGGTGGCCTGGAATGAAAAGAAATATCTTTGATTTTGTTTCAAAATGTTTGATTTGTCAGCAAGTTAAAGCTGAACATCAAGTGCCTTCTGTGATACAGCCTATTATGAATCCCGAGTGGAAATGGGATACAGTGACGATGGATTTTGTTTCGAGTTTACCCCTATCTCAGAGAAAGAAAGATGCAATCTGGGTTGTAGTTGATAGATTGACGAAATCAGCTCATTTTGTTCCGGTTCGAATAGATTACTTGCTTGATAAATTAGCTGAGTTATACATTTCTGAAAGTGTGAGATTACACGGGGTACCACTCCACTGTCTATTGTGTCAGATAGAGAACTGAGATTCACTTCGAGGTTTTGGAAGAAACTACAAGATGCTTTAGGTACGAAATTGTGTTTTAGTATTACTTTTCACCCACAAACAGATGATCAATCCAAGCGGATTATTCAGATACTCAAGGATATGTTGAGATGTTGTATTCTTGAGTTTGAAGTTTGTGGGAACAATATTTACCATTGATTGAATTCGCTTATACTAATAGTTTTCAATTGAGCATTAAAATGACACCGTACGAAGCTTTATACAGTCGTAAATGTCGAACACCGTTATACCGGTCTGAGCTTAGTGAGAATAAGATTCACGAGGTAGATTTGATGAAAGAGACTGAACAGAAAATAAAAGTAATTCGAAATAGGTTGAAAGCAGCATCAGATCGTCAAAAATCATATGCAAACTTGAAACAAAAGGATATTAAGTTTGAAATTAGGGATAATGTGTTTCTAAAAATATCTCTGTGAAAGAAAATACTCTGATTCGGCAGAAAAGAAAAATTAAGTCTGAGGTTCATCGGACCGTTTGAGACTATTGAGCGTATCGGGCCAGTTGCATATAGATTGTTATTGCAATCCAAGCTAGAAAAGATTCATAATGTGTTTCACGTATCGATGCTTCAACGATACAGATCAGATCCCTCACATGTGATTTCACCATCTAAGATAGAAATTTAGTTCAATATGACTTATGAAGAGGAACAAATCCGTATATTAGCTCACGAGGTTAAAGAACTGTGAAATAAGAAAATTCTATTAGTAAAAGTAATGTGGCATCGACACGGTGTTGAAGAGGCTACATGGGAGCCCGAAGATGCTATGAGACAACAATACCTGGATCTGTTCAACGGTAAGATTTTCGAGGATGAAAATCCCTAAAAGGGGAGAGTTGTAACAGCTCGGTTTAGACCTTAGGCGGAACAGTGGTTTGGGACCACAAATATGAGTCAGAAAAATATTTTAATATTATTTTCAGTGTTTAAAATATGTGGTTAAACATGTATGAAAGTTTCATATGAAAATTTTATCGTTTGTGTGCTTAATTTGCAAAAAGGACTAAATCGCAGAAAATGCAAAAGTGGCCTTTTATTTGATTAAGTGCCGAATTGATGTGTCTTATTAAGTGTGAGGTCCTTATTAAGGAAATGGACCATTAACATGGTTAATGGATTTTTTTGGACATCCATTATAAGTTTTTAAAGGTTATTCATTAAGGGTAAAATTGGAAATTGATTAATATGTTAATATTAGTTAAAACAAAACATCTTGCTAGCCATTTATCATCTTTTTACATTGATTATTAAAAGAAAAAGAAAGCATAAAAGCTTGCTAGGGTTTGGTTATGGTTTTGGCTTAATTAAGGTATGTGTTTTGTTTGGTTTTTGACGATTTCTATGTTTTTGTGATTGTTGTCTCTTGCTCTAGATAGCCAATGCTTGAATTTCTAAATTTGATGATGATTTTGAGAAGTGCCATGGATGAATCCTTGAGTTTTTTGATGTTAAATGGTGAAATATGAAAGCTTGATGATAGATAAATATGTTTTATATTGGGATTTTTGATGAATTTGATTATTATGGGCTAATTTGTGAAAATGAGAAATTGAAGGACTAAAATGTAGAATAAATAAAATATATGGGTTTATATGAACTAGTGTAAAGTTCGGCTTAGCTTATGTAATATGAAATTATGCATATTTTGTGATTTTGTTAATTAGGGACTAAAATGTCAAAATTTGAAAATATGAGGGCTAATTTGCAAAATGCCCTAAATATGTGTTTATGGATTGAATTGAATGATTTGGTGAATAAAAGAGTTAAATTGGAATGTTTATAGATCAAGAACCAAAGAAAATAAAATTAGATCGGGGGAAATTGAAAGTAGTTGAATAGCCATTCGTTTCCGTTCATTTCCGTACGAGGTAAGTCGATATACAAATAAATGTGCTTGAATTGAATTATTTTTGCTTATATGTTAATGAATAATGATGAATGGCTATTTTGAATTGAATATGAGAAATCTGAGATAGTTTCGATAATGTGACGACATTCGAAAAGTCCCGTATGAAACATGGGAATAGTTAGGATACATATGTCATAACATAGGATTCTGATATGTAATTTCGTGTAAGACCACGTTAGGGATGTTGGCATCGATTTGAGATTTATGTGTAAGACCCTGTCTGGGACAGTGGCATCGACATTTGATTACATGTAAAACCACATTTGGGACGTTGGCATTGTACGAGCTTTCTGAGCTATCCGCGTATCTTATTTGATTTCGTATAGTTCAACAAGCATTCTGAGAAATACATGATTGAATGAATGAATATTCGATTTAGGTACATTGAAATGTTTTCAACATTTGTTAAAGTGAAGTAAGTATATGTGCAAGTGATGATATGTGATATAAGTATGAGAAAATATGCTATATGTGCAAATGAATTGGAAATATGTGAAATGTATATGAACTATGAGGTTTGTGATACTATTTGGCTATGGAGTATATGTATTTTATGATGCTTATATGCTTAAAGTGATAAGTTTATTTGTATATGGCTTACTAAGCTTTTGAAAGCTTACTTTGTGTGTGTTTGCATTGTTTTATAGATATCGAAGCTACTGGAAGCTAGGGGATCGTCGAGGATCATCACCACACTATCGAGTTATATATAGTATCATATGAAAATGTGAATGTTGAAGTATGACATGTATAGGCTAGAGAACATTGGATAAGTCTTGAGATGTGTATATCTAGCCATATGACATGGCTTGATTATGGTTGAATTTATGGTTTAGTTTTGGTGTATGATATGTGATGCAAAAATGGTATATTTGGTGCAAATATTTATGGCCTAATGAGATGGTCTTTTTGGTAAGTTAGTTGTATGGTTATAAATGTGATATGAATCATATTTTTTTTTATATGAAGTTAGTACTTTGATTTGGTATGTTTTTGAATGCCTTTGGGACATGAAATATGCTTGGTTTGATGCTTGTAGGGATGACCCAATATGGGTGGCAAAATGGTCTTATAATTGGCCTATTTTTGTCCACACGGGTAGAAAAACGGGCTTGTGTCTTAGCCGTGTGTGACAGATGGTCATGTTACACAATCGTGTATCCTTTAGGGCACCCTTTTGAATTTAGGCAGTATACCTTAAGTTTTAACACGACCTAGACACACGGCCGTGTCTGGTGGCCGTGTGAGACACACAGCCTTGGTACATAGGTGTGTGTGGCAATTTCGAAGGGTACACGAGCTAGACACACGAGCGTGTGGCCAGCCGTGTGACCCTAGTCAGTTTCGACCACGACCAAGGCACACAGGCATGTCTGGTAATCGTGTGAGGCACACGGCCTATTCACATGGGTGTGTCTGGCAACCGTGTGAGGCACATGGCCTATCAACACGGGCGTGTGTCCCCTGAAATGTTGAAAATTTTTAAGTCCTTGAATTGTTTATATGTTACTGATTTAGTCCCAAATGTATGATTAAAGCTTGTATGCTTGATTTGAATACATATGGAATGTGAATGAATAATAATGACTGAAATATGAGGATTATTTGATAAATGTTTGTTCTGAACTGAGTTACGAGTCCGATAATGCCTCTTAACCTATTTCGATGACGGTTACGGGTTAGGGGTGTTACACATTCGGTATCATTCGATACGGAGTGATAGACACCAGAGCTGTACCTGAAAAAAGCTCGATTCCAAACTCCACTTCTCGATTAGGGGTTAATCTTGGTAACTCCTAGGGAAGATGTCTGAAAAATCCCTCATAGTTCTTATGTCCCTAACAGAAGAGTCCTTAGAACCAGAAACATTTACATAGGCCAAGTACGCCTCACACCCTTTCCAAACTAGTTGCTCTGCCTCAAGCATGGAGATCACGTTAGACAAATAATCTCGATGCTCTCCGATCACAACCACCTTTTCATCTTCCTCAGTCTTCAGAACCACCCTTTTAGTCGCACAATCCAAACTAACCTAGTACTTGACCAACCAGTCCATACCCAAAATTATATCGAACTCCCCAAATGGAAGCTCCATCAAATCCGCCAGGAAAACAGTTCCTTGCACCACTAAGGGTACATCCCTAAAGAGTTTACTCACCCGAACAGACTACCCCAACAGACTCAATACAGTAACCTGACTAGTAGTGCTCTCTACAGAAATCCCCAAAGTCTTAGAAATCCCTACAGTGCTACCTACGTATGAGTGAGTAGACCCTATGTCTATCAAAGCCAAATAAGGTACATCAAAAATAGAAAATGTACCGGTGATGACATCAAGAGCATCTCTATCCTCTCGGCGATGTGCAACATAAACTAAAGCAGGCTATCTCGCCTTAGTCTAGCTAACATCTCTGCTCAGTACTCTCTGTCCATAGCCCATACCATTACCACCCCTAGCCTAACCATGACCCTTAGGTGGCTACTGAACTACTCTCTGCGGCTGTGTAACGCCCCCATGCCCGAGACCGTCGCCGGAGTCGAGTATGAGGTGTTACTAAGCTTAATTTAACATATTTAGAACTTTGGATTATTTATTTCTACATTCACAGCTTTTAAGCTACTTGCATCACAGTCACAAGAAAAATCATATCTCAAGTTACGAAACTCAAAATCAAGATCCGTAAATTTTCCCTAAATTTAGACTCATATACCTATCTACTAATTTTTTTCTAGAATTTTTGGTTGGGCCAATTAGTACATTTTATTAGTTAAAGTTACCCCTGTTTCAGGACTTGACTGGTCTGACCTCTGTTTACCACGAACCACATTTCTCTCTGTAAAAAATCCATATGACTATGAGGTTTATTTCTCCTGAAACTATACTCAATAAGGATTCTGAGAATATAAAATACACTACATAATTATATCTTTACAATTTATGGTCAATTTCTAAAGTTGGAACAGGGGATTCAGAAACTGCTATGACCCTGTTTCACTAAAATTCAAATATCTTGTAACATATAATTCCTTTAACTGTTTCATTTGTTTCATGTGAAACTAGACATAATAAGCTTCAATTTTATATGTATTCCATCATCAAGTTCAATTTCTATGATTTTTAGTAAATTTTTAAACTCGCGTCAGTGTTGCTGCAGTATTCTGTTTATGGCAAATTTCATCCCTTTTATGAGTTTTTATGCACTAAGTATCTTAATAATTTTCCTTAACATCAAATAAAATCTAAACTAACTATTTTCATAATTTATCATTATCAAGCATTTCCTCAACCATTCTATCACCATACCATAAGATCATTTACACAAAAAAGGTATATTGCTATACATGCCATACTTAAATTTACAAGCCATTACCAAAAGTCTTCCGGATAGTGTGACTGAGCCTTCGACCTATCCCGACTCCTGAGCTGGCTTGTCCAAAACTACAATGAGTAAGAAGGAGGGAGTAAGCATAAATGCTTAATAAGTTCATATGCAAATAATAAGTAACATAACAAACAGTCATACCAATCAACATTAGCATGTATCACTAAAACACATATCACATTTTTAATCATTTTTCATCATCTTATTACCTTATCGTGGTTGTATCAATACTCAACCCGAGGGTTAAATACATACCTGTCCAAAATATCCATTTAACATCACTTACCAATACGTCTCTTTACATCTCGAATATTCCTCCATTTGAGTAGAACTTTACTCGTTGAACACATCGGAATATAATTCGGATACATGGATAACTTGCACATAAGTGCCATATATGCAATCAAGCAATCATGTAACCTGCCCATCAGCGAACTTGGACTCAACTCAACGAGCTCGGGCGTTCGCATCCATAAGTGAACTCGGACTCAACTCAACGAGTTCGAATGCCTAGTTACATCTCACGAACTCGGACTCAACTCAACGAGTTCGGACATTCGCATCCATAAGTGAACTCGGACTCAACTCAACGAGTTCGGATGCTCAACCATCCTAGTGACATGTCACTTGTATCCTAATCTATTCCTAAGGTTCAAACGGGCTTTTTCCTTGAACACTTATCCTTGCTGTCTTCCGTAGAATGCCGAAATCAATACTCGGTAACAATTATATTTAACAAGTAGTTCACATAATTTACATATTATTTGAAATTAACCACAAAGCATACATTTCATAATAAAATTCAGCATAACATATAATTAACATCAATAACTTAAAATAACCATTATGCTACATTATTTACACATGAACTTACCTAGGTACCAAAATACAAAGATTTTGCAATTTAGTCCACAATCTTTTCTTTTCCTCGATTGAGGTCGATTCCACATCTTTCTTGATCTAAAATAACAAATTTAGCTTATTTAATACTCACATTATCAAATTAATCCTTAACTCAAATTTTGGCAAAATTACAATTTTACCCCTAAACTTTTGCATATTTACATTTTTGCCCCTAGGCTCAGGATTAAACTCTATTCCTTATTCTTATGTTTTACAACATGCTGATCACTTTTCTCTTCTATGGCAACATCAAATTCTCACTCTAACATGTACTTGTGACTATTAGGTATTTTTACCGATTAAGCCCTTTTACTCGTTTTTGGTTAAAATCGAGTTGTCTAACATAATTTAAAACTTCATATTCTATCATAAAACATCGAAATACACAAATTTCACCTATGAGTATTTTTTCAAATATAAACCCTAGGTTAAATTATTGCTAACATAAGCTTTATCGAGTTACCGAGATCTCAAAAACGTAAAAATCATTAAAAACGGGGCTTGGAATCACTTACTATGGAGCTTGGAAGCTTGAAACAAACCCTAGCTATGGAGAACCCTTGAAATTTCGGCCTAATGAAGAAGATGGACAAAAATTGGCTTTTAATTTTGTTTTTAATTCATTTTAATAACTAAATGACCAAAATACCCTTACTATTAAACTTTCCAAAAATTCCTTCCATGTCCTAATTTTGTCCATGAACTTAAAATTGGTCAAATTGCTATTTAAGACCTCCTCATTAATATTCCAAAACAATTTCATACTAAAAACTTCTAGAATGCAAGTTTTGCAACTTATTCGATTTAGTCCCTACTTTCAATTTAAGCACTTTAGGCATAGAATTTCATCACGAAATTTTCACACAATCATGCAATCATATCATAAACCTCAAAATAATTATAAAATAATTATTTCTATCTCAGATTTATGGTCACGAAACCACTATTCCGATTAGGCCCTAATTCGGGATATTACAGGTTGTGCAGGACCTAATATCAGAGCTTGCACCTGATCAGCCCTCAATAGACATTCCCGAATGTGGTGCTCAGGGGACCCACACCTCAAACAGGCCCCAATCCTCCTCCAACACTAGCTCGAGTGGCATCTACCACAACCACTGCACTTCTGTAACCCAGTAGAAGCAGCAAAAGAAACAGTGGCCCCCACTCTAACTGGCCAGTCAAATTTGGCCTTCTTCTTAGGCCTTTGCACAGAACTTGAGGGCTCTGAATCCCTCTTGTTCTTGCCTCTCTCATAGTCTCTGTTCTGGCGCTCTGCACGCTTAACATCCTCGGTGATTTTTGCCTTCTCTACTAGAACAGAAAACTCAAGCTCCCTTTCCAGAGCAATCAGAACCCTCAAATTATCCCTCAGGCCATCCTCAAACCTAACACATCTCTCATACTCTGATGCCACCATACCTTGAGCATAACGGCTCAGCCTTAGAAATTTGGCCTCATACTCGGCCACAGATCAGTCACCCTGCGTGAGATTCAGGAACTCATGCCTACGAGCATCCACATAACTCGCTCCCACATACTTGCTCTGGAAAGTAGACTTAAAGAAATCCCAGGTCAGACAATCAGGCTGAGTGCCCTCCTTAACCGTTAGCCACCACTGATATGCTTCGTCGTGAAGCAATGAAATTGCACCCTTCAATTTCTTCTTAGGGGTATAGTTTAGGTCCTCTATAATCCTCTCTGTGGCCTCCAACCAATACTTGACCATATTAGGGGCGACTCCTATGACACCCCTAAATAACTTAGCTCTATTAGACCGTAGTTGCTCAGTTACCAACCCTCGACCTCTAGATCCAAAATTGGGTCCCGTGACCTACTCTAATATCCTTAGCATGACTTGGGAAAGTGCGTCATCCCCAGCCGATCGCCTTTGAGACCCAGTCTCAGTAGCAGTTGACACAGGTGTCTCACTCGTGTCTAAATTTGGCATGCTGCTCAGATATGAGGACTCAGCTCGAGCCCCCCTACGGCCTCTACCTCGGCCTAGAATGCCGCATCCACGGATACCACGTGTGCTCATTATCTAATCGAGTTTATCTACATTAAGATTTTTATGCATCAGTTCAATATTTATTAACAGATGTTTTATGCATAAAGAATCAGAAATTCAGAGTTGTTTTTGAAAGTTTTAGTCTCTATATCATTTTTCTATAGTTTCAGAGTGTACTAACTATAGGATTTTCAAGTTGACTATCAACCATATTTTCAGAGTTTTCATCAAAATTCAGAAATACTTACAGGATCAGTGTCGGAGACTCGGTGTATCACGTACTTAATCAAAGTATTTTTAAACCATTTGGAAACCATTTCTTTAAAACAAAATTTTGGAACCCAAAATCTACAGCTGATTTTTTTTAACTTGACTCTGATACCACTAAATGTAACACCCAAATCTGGCCTAGACGTTATGAACGAGTCTGGCGATGTCACATGGAATGGATTTTAAAAACAACTAACACGATAAAAGTATTTTGGATCTGCTAACTCTATTTGCATAGAATTAATATCAAAACGTTCATTCCTATTTAATTAACTTGCCTTAAAAGTGTTTAAAAGTGGAAGCTTACAAAAAACCATTGTAATTAAGTAAAACTGTTCATGATTAAAAAAAAACATTTGCTTTTGGTAAAATCCTGATTGTTATCGAGTTTTGCAGTTATAAGATCATAAACACTGTAAAACCTAAATTTAAGCAAAATAGTCCATAAAGTCTCAATTACAAAGGAAATACCCAACAAATTAAAATGAAACCATAAAACAAAAGTGTAACAGTTTTAAAAGAATGGTCACCATCGAGTCCACTGCTGCACCGATCTGCCTAACTCTGTGGATTACCTATACAAAACAGACAGAAGAAACGGTGAGTTTACATAAAATCAGTGTGTAACCCCACAAAATTAAGCATGCATACATACAGGATAGCAGATATCAGTCAAAAATAGTCTTGGGCCTAAGCCCATTACAGATTTAGATACAGATTTGGGCCTTAGCCCATCTCAGATACAGATACAGATATGGAGTCAGAACTAGAAATCAGGATCCTACCCCTAGCCCCTACACACCATCTCCGACCATCCCTACACACCATATCTGACCATCCCTACACACCATGTGGTGTTTAAAACACCCATCCAGCCCTACACACCATGCTGTATCGAATGCAGCACATATCAGATATATTGTAGCTGAGCTGCCAGATAGTAGGCGTAAACACCTCTCAGAACACTTCCTCCAATATACATACCATCCCTAACCCTAAAATAGATACAGTAAATGTAGAACCAGGATTATAGAATAACCATGCATACATGCTTAATTACATATAAAGATTTATGGAACAGATCAGTCAGATAGGCATGATAATAACATGCTCAGAACACAATATCAGTCATACAGATCATATAAGTTAGGGTCTAATTACCACTTACCTATTCTATAGTAGGCTCATAATCATTTGGGACGACCCATACAACCCTAGGAAAGATTTCGGTTGAATGGGCTTACACGTCCATGTAGCTAGCTCGTGTGAGCCCATACGCCTAGATTGGCCTTGGCTGTGTGGATCATACAGCCTGGCCCAAATACCACATGCCTATGTGGCGTGCCCATGTGGGCCCACATGGCCACACCCTAGCCACCACATAGCCGTGTCTTGTGCATAGCCTGGGTGTAACACCCTAAACCCGACCTAGACGTTACGACCGAATCTGATGTGTCACATCAAAGTGCCTTCTAAATCTTGAACTTGATGGTGATAAATTGTTTTTAAGTTAGAAGCCCATTTAGTTTTTTTTTTACTTGAGTAGACTCGATAGATTCCGTTATTATTTTGAAAACTCGATATTCCTACCCTATCGAGTTAAAATACGAAATCAAAGCCAAATACAAGTTAAAAATAAATAAATTCCCCACATGGTACATAATTAAAACCCAAATATAAAATCTTTGAATAAATTAAGTCATAATCAACCAATCTACGGTCGTGTGGCCACCTCTGAGTCCCTCGCGGCTCCAAATCACCTAAGGCTGGGGATTAGCTGCACAGTAAAAAGGAAAGGTGAATTTACGAAAACTCAGTGTGTAATCCCCTACCGGTCAACAGTAACCAAAGCATACAGTATCGGTCTAGGCCTGAGCCCTATTCAGTAACAATACAGTCTGGGCCTAAGCCCTATACAGTGATAGAGTGGGCCTATGCCCAAAACAATATAAATACAGTGCAGGTATGCAACCTATCCCAATCCAACCATCACACCACCCATACCATCCAACACACCATGTGGGGATTAAATCGACCCACCCAACCAGTACATGAATATCGTAGTGAAGCTGCTAATAGTAACGCGCCAAAGCTACTAGTAATAGTAAACGTGGTGTAGCCACTAATGTCAGAATACGTGGCAAAGCCACCAGAACGGTAAAACGTGGCAAAGCCACTAGTACAGTACTTCCTCCAAATCAATATCTCAACCCCAATGCAGAATGTCATATCATAAATATTACGTGTATGCAAGGTTTCATACTCAGATATAGCCATGCATATATCATACAATCAACCTACCTCTAGGGTATAATAGTCTTTTCCACCCACTATGGGTAAAATAGTAATTTTCACCGCTTAAGGGCATTTTGGTCATTTACTTAATTTTAGGGTCTCAGTACAGATAACGACCCTTCAAATGGTCAACAGTCATCTCGAACGACTTAGATAACCCGTATGGCCAAAAATGGGCCCAAAGCCCATTACTCAGCCCAAGTGGGCCCACCACTCGTGTGGCCCAAACAGCCCAATTTCCGTTGCGCCTATGCGAACCTCATAGTTTACTCCATTATTTGCCACTTACCGAATACTTTATCCAGGTGCGGCCCACGAGCCCATTGGGCCCATAAGGCCCATCGCGGGCCAATGAGGCCCATAACGGCCCAAGCTCACGAAAACACTCGTGGTGGCCTCTACTGTTTGTCGTCCCTAATTTGTGGGCTCGATTTATCGCACAGGCGGTCACACGCTCATGAGGCCTCAACTGCCAAAGTTTTGACTTTTCAGCTTTTCGGCTTTTGCCGATTCACAACAACGTAATGGTGTGGATACACACCTTCGTCCATCATTTGGCAGTAGAAAAAGTTTGGGTGTACGATTACACACCTGGATTTGCGAAAATGAGAGAACCTCCTACGAGTCCAAAGCCTACAATCGATCCAACATTCAATTAGTCTCCACTTAACACAATCAAGAACAACTAATCCATAACCCAACTCTTCCGCTTACCTTGACCAAAAAGAGAATGGCCAACTGCGTTAGGAATAGTTAGGGTCGATCACCCGTATTTAGGCACCTAATTGCACTCATGATAGATTAATAGGTGAACTAAATAAAAAGTAGCCTACAATCATAAAGATAACACTTAAGAGACTAGGGGCAATCGACCTTACTCAAGAATTTTGAAGATAGGGTTTCAATGGTTCGAGAATGTGCTACGCCCTTCGTTTCTCAGTGATACCTAGAATTCACAAACACACATCATGGGAAAAGAGGTCACCCATCGACAAGTACAAAGATTTATGAGAAGGAGTATTCGGCTTTTAAGAAAATAGTAGAAGAGATAGAGTTGCCCACACGATATACTTACCAATAGCAGGGGAACCTAAAATTCAGCCAACCAAACAAACTGAGTAACACATATACTAAAATGATGAACTAAGAATCAAAAAAATATTTGAAGAAAAAGGGAAGAAGTTTCGGCAAGGTGGTGTTAAGTTCAACAGTAGGGTCGACCAAAGAAAGAAACATGTAGAAAGAATAGAAGAAAGATGGGTATTAGAGGAAGGCTATATTCGGCCAAAGATTTAGAAGGAAAGAATGAAAAGAGAAATATAAAGGGAAGAAAGAAAAGAGAAATATGTTTCGACACAAGGTAAAGTCAAAAGAAAGAAATGAAAATAAAAGAATTCGACTTAAATCCCGAAAGGCATGAAGAGAGATCGGCACAAGGGAGAATGGTACTAAAAAAGGTCAAAAAGAACAAACCTGAAATAGAAGAGAAGGAGTTCGACTCCTACTCTCCCACCAATTACCGAAAATACACTCTCAAAACCCCCTTGGCCGAATTTGCACTCACAAGCACCCCTCATTCGGCTACAACTCATTCCAAATTCAAATTCCTTGAAGTTCTTCAAGATTTTCTCCCCTTATCCCTCCTTGATATCCTCCACAACAACCTCTATGACCCATTCAAACTCTCTATCACCAGAGTTCAAATCCCACATAACTCTTGCCATCCCATGATAGTAAAATAAATGCTCCTTGATTACCAAGGGATTCGAACCCATACCCCTCTCAGATGCTCCACATGCTACTTGCCACTAAGCCACAAGGCTTTTTGTGACATAAAATCTCACACACTTAAAAATAAGTCCTAACTGTGAATAGCCAGTCTCACTTAAGAACAAAACCAAAAATTTTGCCAAAGCCCAGACTCGAACCCAAGCTTCTCAAACACTCCCAAACACACCCAAATCATTAAGCCTGTAAAGCAACACATAATTTGTGTCAAAGCATGCAAAATCATAGACCCTACATTTTTAGGGCGTTACATTGGCCTTTTTCAATTACACGGCCATGTCGTCGCACACGGCCTACCACACGGCCGTATGGCATCGATAGAGGGGTTTTTCGCTTTCGCTAAATCCTATTTTTTGTGCTTCGAGTACACACCTGGTACGTTTTCGTAGCAAATGCAATCCAAAGCCTCCAGAACCTTCAATCACACTACGACGAATTCACACTACTAGGATGCCGATTAGTAGCCTCCAACCTCCTGATCCACTCCGGTATCAAACAAAAAACACCAATACTAAAGAAACACAAAAATTTGGTAGTAAGTAGATAGCCAAAACAAAAATAAAGACAGTAGTACAAAAGCAAAACGACAGCGAGCAAGGAGAGGAAATTCTCACGTCAAAAACTTTTGGGAATTGGGGGAGAGATGGAATTTTGAAAAAAAAAAATAGAAAAGATATGAAACACATCCCTAAATTCTCTCCCATTAACACCATAACTCAAAATTCAACTTCTGCCCAAACTCTCTCTCAGAACCGAGTCAAAAATAAATACCCAAGTTCGCATAAGGATTCAAACACCTGACCATCAGCAAACTAACAGTCTACTTAACCACCAAACCAACAGGCCTATTCTATTAAAATTTTACAAACAATTTAACATAAGCCCACTCCTCAAGCACAAGGTTTAGTTCAGAAAAAGTATCAAAATGCCAAAGGTAAGACTTGAACTTGGGACCTCTCACATACACCCAGAACACTTAACCACTGAAGCAGATACACATTTATGTCACATTTTCACAAAAGCAAAAATAAAAATTTTGGGCCGTTACATTTTGAATCATTTTGTAATCCTCCTTTAACTACTATTCACTATGTCAAATTTGCCACATATATTCAAATTATTTCAATTCATATAAATGAACAATTTCTCAAGAATTTCAATTGCTTTTAGCATCCTAAATCCCTCAAGTATTTTAATATAAACTTTAGTATATAGTGATTCATAAAAGGTTGTAACAATAACCATTAGACGCAAGTTAAATCTTTTATGAAATGTCAATTTAATGATATATCTAAAGGTTATTGCATCCACCACAAAAGAATATTATATCTTTTCATAATCAATGCTAGGACTTAGCGAAATACTTTATATTTTTATTCCGCTTTTGCAAAACTACTTCAGTCGCACCCTTATTGGCTTTATACATTTAGATATTTGGACTACTGGTCCAAAAACTCCACAAATTTAATTGTATTTGAGTTGCGTCTTTCTATTTTGATCAATTTATTCTATATCTATATTTCTCAATAGATTTATTCAGGATTCTCCTTTTATTTCATTATTTCAATAATAATATTGCATGCAAAATCGTTGTCGACCACTTTTATTATTCAATTCCACATTTTCTCGAATTGACATAACTTATCAAGATCTCTTATTTTCATTATTTTAAAATTCAGTTTCAGGTACCTGAATCTCTTCTAAAGTTTTACTTATTAGTTATGTCTTGGGTCTCTTCTGGAGCACCCGCCTCCATTATATGACCATCTAGAATAATTTTTTGATAAATCTATTATTTATTCTAACTGATTGTCCTACTGGGATTTTGATTCAAATTAAAATACTAGATGATATATAACACTTGGTTATTTTCGTTAAGGTTGTAAATACATTTAACAGTTAACTTGTAATGAGTTATCCATATTGAACTTTTAGTTTTATTGCTCTTCCCCTAACTCATTACAAGTTATTGTTTGTCTCCCACTAATGTTGGGAAAACTGACAACTCATGTCACAATTAAATCTTGAATTAATT
The DNA here is from genome assembly GCF_007990345.1 of Gossypium hirsutum. Classification (NCBI taxonomy): domain Eukaryota; kingdom Viridiplantae; phylum Streptophyta; class Magnoliopsida; order Malvales; family Malvaceae; genus Gossypium; species Gossypium hirsutum. The sequence continues at coordinate 57,005,620 of NC_053428.1, forward strand.
GCTCAAAAATATTATAAGGAGACTCATATAAATATACATTCCCAATCTCTTATTATGACCTATGCATTGTGGTGGAGCAGTTGGAACATATACCACACATCCAAAAATTGTAAGATAGGAAACATTTGGCTTTTGACCAAAAGTCAATTGTAATGGGAGGTATTTATAATTTATTAGCTTGATGGGTACAACATGTAAATCAATACAAGCATGAATCTCATGCTAAAATAGAAAGTTTTTTTTCTCAGAAGTAATGGTTTAGCTATTAGTTGAAGGCATTTGATAAACAATTCAACTATATCATTTTGTGTGTCAACATGAGTTACAGGATGTTCAACTTTTATCACAATTGACATGCAATAATCATTGAAAACTTGGGATGTAAACTCACCAACATTAGCAAGATGAATTGTTTTAATTGCATAATCTGAAATTAATTATTTAAACAAGTAATCTTGCAAACGACAAGTTGTGATTTGATAATGCATGTGATTATTTTGTAGATACATCTACCAAAATCATATAATATTAAAACCATCCACACGGTGGATGAATGGGCCCATATTCATTTCAGAAATGCAAGACATTAAATCTCAACTTTAGCTAGTGAGTTTCTAAGAACCAATTTTTATTGAGAACAAACAACAAATGAGAATTCTTTAAATTAAAGAATCTTCTGGTTCTTTAATAGATGTTCATATGAATTCTTAATTAATTTTTACATCATATATGATCCAGGATAGTCTAACTGGTCACTCCAAAATCTTTTGGTTTACTTTAACATGTGTTTCAATTGTACTAAATTGTAACAAATTGATAATTTTATTATCGTTCCTTTTAATTTGTATCCACATATAAGTACTATTGTGACATTTACTACTGGAAATGTCTAAATCAATGTGAAGTCTATAATGTCACCAAGTCAATAAATATAATTTCCGAATAATTGTATGCAATATTTGCTTCAAGGAATATGCCAAAATCTTCAAATGCCCAAAAATCTATTAATATCAAACTTTGAGAGTGGATATTATTTTTCAGGTGTACAACAGGTACATAACCAATAACTTTTCATACATAAGTTTCTCTTGCAAGTTCTCATTAATAATATTTTCCCACGTAATTTTAATTGAGAACTTATTCTGAATACTATAGAGTTATACTCAGTTTTTAAAAAAAATTGCAACTTCAGGTGCATCCAACCATAACGAGCTTTAGATAGAATTATCATATTCTATTACTCATAAGTAGATCTTTCACAATCAAATATTTTGCTTCCAATCCCTTTAATAGGGATGATGATAAAAGAATATCACAAAGATTATAAATTAATAACCAAATCTCCTTTTTTATTCATATGAAATATAATATTTTTCTCATTCACAGTCTCAATATGAGATCCATTATGAATATCTTTTAAAACCAATAGATTAACCATCACAAGGTATTAATATATTAGCTCTTCTAGAGCTTTCGGCTAATTTTGTACTACCAAATATTGGAATAATATTCGTTTGTTTCAGTACCAAATAAGAAATCTTTTCTATCTGTAATGATAGAATTCATTACTACATTTTCATATCATTCCTCAAAGAATATTAACAAAAACAAAATAATTGGGCATATGGCACATATGTGGCCAATAATCTTTCCTATCACATTGATAACATAAGTTATCTTTACCCTTTGAAAAGTATCTTGAGAACTCTCATAGTTCTCTTATTTATTACTATGTTCCCACTTTTAGTGGTCCATTAGTATATATTTTATTTTCTTTATGTTTACATTCCTTTCGGGGAATACAACAAATCTAGTAGGACGAACTTATAAACATCTCAATAGATTCTTTATTTCATAATCACCATCGCAAACATGTATGGATTTTAAATTAAAATCTATCTATTCATGTTGTCATGATTAGTCTCCAATTATAATAAATATGATATAATAAATAAATCATAGTAAAATATACCTAGAGATATTTAACATCACCATCATCACCTTGACTACTATCAAAAGGACTATTACAAGTAGTAAAACAACTTTGTTTTCGTAATAACATTTACAATCTAATAGTAAAAATTATTTAATGAATAATCAAAATTTTCATGTACGATGCTTGAAAATTATCTGATACATATTGTATCAAATTTCAATATCGCATATATATTATAAAATCTTATCTTACTCTAATAAAATATTCATAAGTTCAATTTAAAAGATATCATAGAATCATTCAACATTAGCAAGTTAATAAGACTCAATTGATCCTATCAAATTTCAGTTTAATCAGCAATGGTAGGTTAATAACACTTTCTACCATAATTAAAATTACAAGAATATTTAATAACAAGAATTTAATAATCAAAACATCTAAATATTATGCATAATATAACTTAACTAAAAAAAACTTCAAAAAGAATGATTTACCAAAAAATAATAACATAGAAAACATACCATATTAATAGCAAACATATCTAATAAACAATTATGTCTTTTACATAAAAAAAATTTAATCTAGAAACACAAAAATCAAATACCATTAGAACGTGAAATTTATGTCAAATAAAAATTAATAGTAGTCATACCTTAATTGAAAAAGAAAATATGGTCGAAATATAAAAGTTTTTTACCAAATCTATACTTTACCCATACTTGTACAATAAATCAAAGATCGGGAATAAGAACCATAATTCATTCTAAGATTGAATCTTACTTCTCGATTTAATATAGATAACGGTATCAAATCTTTCACCATCCTTAAGAACAAAAAAATAAAATAAGTTAATCAAAACAATGATAACATATAATGGAAGAAGAATAAAAAATAATAATCAGATATGAAACATTAAATAAAAGAAACTTCTTGTAAAAACTTTGTATCTTGCTGTCAAAGATATTGAAAATCATGAAGGATAAATTTGATCGTTGATAAAACGAACTATCACTTTGAGCAATATCGTGCTGATAACGTGTTATAAAATAAAAAGATATGGAGAGAATAAAGAACAAAGAAAATATGAAAGCAATAGAGAATATAATTTATTGATCAAAATGGGTGATTACAATGCTTCATCAGAGTCTCTATTTATAAGCATAAGAAGTATAAAAGAAGTAGAAATCTAATTCAAAGTACAATAAAATTTTATCTTGATCATGATGAATATCCACTTAATAAGATATTCATAATATAAATAAAACTATTAGTATTTATTTATAAGTCCTTCATATTTTTTATTTAATTTAATGATGATATATCATGTTATTATTTATAGTTAGTACATAAGACTTATACACTAATGGGATATATCATGTTATTATTTATAGTTAGCACATAAGACTTATACACTAATGGGAACGGTGCATCAAATATTAATCCATTATTTTGATTCAAAACCATGCAGCTTATGTTGATGATATTTTTCACAAGCTATTGTAAAATTCAATAACTATAATTATTTAAAAAAAACTATGTTAAACTACTTTAAGTATTTTTATTATTCACAATGATGTCATTAATTGTGATTTTTTTGATGAATTGTTAATTGAGGTTTTGATTTGTTTTTTTTTTTATAGATTAAAACGATTTTGTTCACATTTGTAAATTAGAATTAATATATATATACACGTTAATCATTTATTAACATAAACACAATAGATACATATCAATTAAGTGAAATTTTTAAAATTTTGTTTCACTTAAACAATCTACTAATATATATTTTATTATATATATATGATCTATATCTATAATATATATTAAAATTTGACTTTGAAGTAACTTTTAAATTGATGAAAATAGTTTTTATTATTAATTATTTTTCTAAATTGACACTAAAATAATAATTTAATAATATTTTTACGTGATAATAATAAAATTAATATTAATTAATATGAAAATATATTAATATGAAATTAACTAACATGGTCATATCTTTTAAAAATTCTACTTTTAAAAATAGATTAAATTATTAATTAATAAAATTATAAATCTATAAAATCATTGAATATAATTGGGTAAATTTATAATAATAGAATCCAAGTATTTTAATTAAAAAAATATAATATATATAAATATGGTTTTATTTTAAAAATGGTAATAATTAGTAATGTTAAAATCAATTTTTTATATATCAATATAAAAAAATAATATATCAATATATTGGTAATCTAATCTACAATGTATCATTATTCATTTATTCTTAATTTATATGTCAAAACTCAAAGAAAATAAATATATTTCATAATTAAATTAAATATTAAATCATCTGAGTTATTTGAGTGTTCAACGCTCGTAGGGCAAACAATGATTTCTAACTTAATGCATCCGCAACAACGTTAGCTTTTCCCTGGTGATAATCAATTACCAGATCATAATCTTTCAATAACACGAGCCACCGTCATTGTCTCAGGTTTAATAATTTTTGAGTCATTAAATATTTAAAGCTTTTATGATCAGTATATACGTGACATTTCTCGCCGTACAGATAATGTCACCAAACCGTCAAAGTGAAAACAATTGCGACCAATTCTAAATCGTGAGTTGGGTAGTTTCTCTCCTGTGATTTTAGCTATCGAGAAGCAAAAGCTATAACCTTTCTGTCTTGAATCAATACACAACCTAATCCACTAAGTGATACATCACTGTAAACAACATATTCTTTCCTAGATTTAGGCTGAGTCAAAACAAGAGCTTTTGTTAATAAAACTTGCAACTTATCAAAACTTTGCTGACATCTATTTGACCAAATAAATTTAATGGTTTTCTGAATAAGCTTCAAATTATCGAAAAATTCTTAACAAATCATCGTACTAGCCAGCTAAACCCAGAAAACTATGCACTTTAGAGACATTTTGTAGAGCTTTCCAATTAACAATAATAAAGATCCTGCTCGGGTCAACATGAATCACATCTGCTGAAATCACATGGCCAGAAATCCAACCTTTCTGAGCCAAAATTCACATTTACTGAATTTTGCGTACAATTGTTTCTCATGCAAAGTCTGCAACACAATTCTCAAATGCTGAGCATGTTCGGATTCTATTTTAGAATAGATCAGCATATCATCAATAAACACAACCACAAATCTATCCAAATGAGGCTAAAACATTCGATTCATCAAATCCATAAAAATGACATGAGCATTAGTTAATCCAAACGAAATTACCAGAAATTCATAGTGGTCATAACGAGTTCGAAAAGTAGTTTTCAACACATCAATATCTTTAACTCACAATTGATAATAACCGAATTTGAGGTCTATTTTTGAAAAAATTGTTTCACGCAAACAAATCACTGATACAGGGCAAAAAAATTTATTCTTTATCATAACTTTATTCAATTATCGGTAATCGATACATAATCTCATCGACCAGTCTTTCTTTTTCACAAATAGCATAGGTGTACCCCAAAGAGATACACTCAGCCAAATAAAACCTCTGTCTGACAATTCTTGCAACTGTGCTTTAAGTTCTTTGAACTCAGTTGGTGCCATTCAATACAGTGCAATTGATATTGTAGTAGTCCAAGCATCAAGTCAATCACAAATTCAACTTTACGTTTAGGCGGTAATCTTGATAACTCTTCAAGAAACATGTCAATAAACTCATTAACAATCATACCTAATAAATCTTCAATCTCGATACTCAAGTATCAAGTATATAAGCCAAAAATGCTTCATAGCATTTTCAAATCAATTTATGTACAGAGATAGCTAAAATAACTTTAGTAGCACTATCTGATCTATCAGACTTAATTGTAATCATTTCACCAATCTAACATCTCAAATCAATCGTTTCAATATACAATTCACTATAGCATCGTGTAACGTCAACCAATCCATTCTCAGAATGATATCGAATTCGTGAAATGGTAACAACATCAAATCGTAGGAAAGTCACAACCCTGTATTCTCAGTAGACACTTTGGACACATTAACTATCATATACTGACCTAATGGATTAGTAACTCAAACACCAAACTCAGTTAACTCAATAGATAAATTCTTATCCATTGATAATGCAATGCAAATATATGAGTGAGTTGACCTATGGCCAATCAGTGCATACACAATTACATCAAACAAATAGAATGTACCGATAATAGCATTAGGTGTGGTAGCTTCCTCCTTGGCTCAGATGGCATATACTCAAGCAAGTGCTCTAGCTTCAGATCTAACAACTGTGCCTTTGGTCCACTATGATTGCCTCTAGTATTACTTCTTTGACTAGGACGTCTACCTTTTTGAAGCATAAACAACTTCTTTATACTCCGCTCATCATTGTCCCTCACTTTTCTCAGGAAATTTCGTATGAAATGAACTATCAATCCACATTTGAAAAATGCACCTAACTTGGTTTTGTATTCACCAACATGTAATTTTCCACAATGTTCGCATATAGGTCTCGGAGCACTATGGACACTGCCAACATTATTCGCAGGTAATACCTAAGATATCGAATCATGCTGCCTCGGATTATTTCTACTTGAAAACCCAGATGGTGAAGTAAATTAGCTGAAAACTTCTGTCAATTTCTTTGACAGTGGAGCCGAAAATGGTCTAGAGGAACTCTGTTTACCAAAATCCTGAGATTTTCTTTCATTCCGTATCTTATTGTAGCAGATTTCTTCCATCTTTTGTGCCCGGTTAGATAACATCACGAACCCTCACAATTCCATCGTGCCAACTAACATTTTAATCTTATCATTTAACCTATCTTCAAAATGGATGCACATTTCTTCCTCAGTTGACACAATTTCTTGGGTATATTTATTGGGCTGCACAAATTCTCGCTTGTACTCGGCTATAGATTTATTTCCCTATTTCGATTCAAGAAATTTTTTCTTTTTTCAATCCAAGTATCATTTACTGACATATTTCTTTCTAAACTTGAATTTGAATAAATCCCCATTTACTTTGTCTAGCAATACAACCGCTGTCAACGTCGACCACCAGTTATAAGCCTCATTTTTAAGTAAGAACACAACACATCTAAGATAATCATCGAGAGAACAGATGATTTCGTCAAAAACTCTATGAATGTTTTCAAGCCAATACTTTACCTTAGCTAGGTTGTCATCCGTTTTGCCTTTAAATTCCTCGACACCACACTTTCTGATTTTATCAATAAGGGTGATACGACCACGACCCGAGACCCTCCTAGAGTTGGTGTGGAACCTTTGGAAATGCCATTGGGGTTTATCGAGAGTTCATAAAAAAGCAAGCCAAGAAAAACTTGCAACCTGATTCGAGCTTATTTAGCTCGATCCTAGCTCATTGAGCTCGATTCTATTTCTTTTTTTTTAATTTATACATTTTTAGTTGCTGGAATAAATTAAATACGTTTAGTTAATTTAATTAGTTCAACTCAAGTTAATAAATATGTGCTAATCTGAACATGTTAATTAAAGTGTTAAATATGTCTTAGTTTAATACATGTTAATAGCTGTTAATGTATCTAAGTTTGAGAAAAATTAAATGTCTTAGTTAATACATATTTTAATTTGTCTCAGCTGCATTTATAGATTATCATAGTTGCCGAATTTATTATGTCTTGAGCTGATTTAATTTCCTGAATTAAATTGTTCCAGCCACATGCATGGACAGTTTGAATGAAAAGTGTGCTGATGATTTAGGTGCTCCAAGCAACTCTTCGTGAACACTAAGGGAAAAAGGTAAGTTGCTGGTTTCTTTCTCCAAGCTGCCACTTCGTGGAATCCAACAGCCCTAAGAGCTTTCACACTTGCTGGAAATTCCTTTCACACTTGTTGCCCGTTCAGTTTTGAGCATTCACACACAAAGACTATTCAAATTCGTTGGTTCACACCTAAGGACCATTAAAGTGTCCAAGCTGACTTTAATAAGTTCAAAACTATTCAGCTGATCAAAACAAGCCATTTAAGCAAGTCTATTCAGTTCTTTCAGCTCATTACTTAATTTTATTAACTCCAACTAATTGGAAACATCAAGGGACTGTCCATTGGTGTCACCAAGGCTAAGGAGGACAATACATTAGCCTTGCATAACTTGCAAGATTATTGTGATTAATCTGTTTCAATTTAGGAATATATTGTTACTTCACTTAATCTTTTACTTGCTTATTAAAATTGATTATTATTTGAATTGGCATAGTAATAAGTTCAAGAGATTAGTTAATTTAATAAGTCTATATGTGCTATATTAACAAATTACCAAGTTGCTGTGAATTTATTTGTAACAAAATGAACATTTTTTTAGTAATATTAAGTTAAGAAATGTAATTGATCTAACACAATTATGTCATATTGATTAAACTTATTTTTCAAAAATAGTACATTGGAAACTTTACCCTTTTAATTTTCTTAGTTAAAATCTAGTTATATTAAACCCTTTTTCAAAACAAAATATTTTCCTTCACCAGAGTGTTTTTAATTGCATTTCATAAATATTTTCAAACACAGCCCTTTTGGTGTATAATAACTCAACATTTACTTGTCACTTTATTACTTGTTGTGATTGTGTACACTTGCACATTTCCATTGTTCCAAGTTTTTGGCGCCATTGTTGGAGACTGTTTTAAAAGTCATTATTTGAGAATTTGTTAATTTTGCATTTTGGTTTATTTTTCTGTTTAATTTTAATTTCATTATTTTTCTGTGATTGTTTTAGGTGTTTATGAGTATTGATCGAATTATCGATTTACTCCCCATAGACCCTGAGATTGAAAGAATTTTTCAACAAAGAAGATAACAAGCAGTTCAAAAAAGGATTGAAGGGATGAAATTTGAAAATCTGAATAAAGGAAACGGAGCAAACCCTACTCAAAATCCTATCTTTATTGCTAATGATAGGGATAGAGCCCTAAGATAGTATATCGTGCCAATGTTTCATGTGCTTAATCCGGGTATTAGGAGACCCAAAATTGAGGCACAACAAATTGAGCTAAAGCTAGTCATGTTCTAGATGCTTCAGACAATGAGCCAATTCAGTGGAATACCTACCGAAGATCCTCACCTTCACTTAATATTGTGTATAGAGGTGAGTGATTCTTTCAAATTAGGTGGAGTACCCGAATATGCACTACGATTAAAATTTTTCCCACATTCGCTAAGGAACAAAGCTTGAGCTTGGTTGAACTTATTGCCACCAGATTCAGTTCCCACATGGCAAGAGTTAGCAGAAAGATTTTTTATGAAGTATTCCCAACTAGCAAGAATGCTAAGTTGAGGAACGAGATCACTACTTTCCAATAGATGGATGGTGAGTCCTTGTATGAGGCATGGGAAAGATACAAAGAATTATTACAAAAGTACCCTCATCATGGAATCCCGTATTACATTCAACTTGAGATATCCTATAATGGTATTAATGCTCACACGAGAATGGTAGTATACGCTTCTGGTAATGGAGCTCTCCTTTCTAAGTCTTATAATCAGGCTTATGAAATCATCAAGAGGATTCCCAGCAACAATTACTAATAGCCAACCAATCGAGCAGCGTCAAGAAGACAAGTTGTTACAGTACATGAAGTGGACACTCTCACTTCACCAGCATTTCAGGTATCTTCGATTTCCTCAATACTTAAAAATTTTACCACTAATGGGTTTAATAATTTTGCAGCTTAGCCAACGATTCAATTTGAAAATGTAGCTTGTGTTTATTGTGAGGAAGGGCACTTGTTCGAAGAATGTCCGTCAAACATAGAATCTGTGTATTACATGGGTACCCAGAACTAGAATCTAGGATGGAAAGGACTGCAATCCAATTTTTATAACTCATCTTGGAGAAACCACCCAAATTTCTCTTAGAGTAACCAGGGGACTGGGCCCAGTAACACCTATGCACAACCCAGATGGACCCAACCAACTAGATTTACCAAACAAGTTTAAAAAACAAACCAAAGTTGAACCATCCAATCACTTATAAAACTTGTTAAAAGCATACAAAGCGAAAAAAATGATGCCTTAATCCAAAGCCAAGAAGCTACATTGAAAAACCTGGAAAACCAAATGGGTCAGCTTGCAACTAAATTTAGGAACCGACAACAAGGTGCTTTGCCTAGTGGTATGGAGAACCCAAGCAATCTAGGGAAAGAGCATTGTAAAGCATTGACAATAAGGAGTGGAAAGACGTTAGAGCCTAACATTATCAAACTTGAAGAGGAGCCAGTTGATGCTCAAGATTCAGTGGAAGTTTAACCAAGTTTTGAAATTCCAGCTTCACTAGAACCCGAATTTGCAAAATTCGATAAGGTAACTTCTAACCTAGTCAATTCTGATAAATTAACAACTTCGTTAGATGTAAAATTGCCACAGAAGACAAATCAACCAGTTCCAGTAAAGATTCCTCCACCACTTTACCCTCAAAGGCTTCAAAAGCAGAAACAAGAAGTCCAGCTCAAGAAATTTCTAAATGTTCTCAAGCAACTTCATATCAACATTCTGTTGGTAGAAGCACTTGAACATATGCCAAATTGTATCAAATTTATGAAGGATATCTTGTCCAAGAAACAAAATATTTGGAGAATTTGAGATGGTAGCCCTGACGAAAGAATGCGGTGCATATCTTCAAGACAAACTACCCCCAAAGATGAAGGACTCTAGATGTTTTACCATACCTTGCAATATTGGAGCAACTTATTGTGGTAAGGTATTATGTGATTTGGGTTCAAGCATCAACTTGATGCCCATTTTCATATTTAGGAAGTTGGGGATAGGTGAATTTAGACCTACCACAGTTACACTTCAATTACTAGATTGATCCTTAGTACATCCAAAAGGAAAAATTGAGGATGTATTGGTACGTATAGACAAATTTATTTTTCCTACTGGCTTTATTATTTTAGACTTTCAAGCAGATAAAGAGGCGTCAATCATCTTAGGAAGGCCTGTCCTAGCAATAGGAAAGACCCTTATTGATGTGCAAAAGGGAAAACTTACCATGCTTGTTCGGGACGATCAGGTAACAAATAATGTTTTTAAGTTTATGCAATTTCCTAATATAGTTGATGATTGTTATGTAGTATTCGAGTTAGGAATTAGTCATGGGAAAGGAACTCAACTCTGTTGAGGACCCATTGGAGAAAATTTTGACATTAGGCCCTCCAAGTGATGAAGATGGGAGAATACTTAGCTTTGCTAGAAGCTAATCAAAGGGTATTTAATTCACAATCTCGCTTTGAATCTTTGCAACTAGAAACTAGAAATTATGCCCAACCAAAACCATTAATTGAGGAGCCACCTAAATTAGAACTGAAGGCACTTCCCTCACATTTAAATTTATTTAGGTAATGCTTCTACTTTTCCTAAGGTTGTTTCAGTGGAGTTGTAACACCCTTAAACCGTATCCGTCGCCGGACTAGGGTTAATAGGTATTATCGAACATTTCAGAACATTTTACAATCAATTCACAAACATCAATCATATATCATCCTTTGATTGCAATTCATACACATATAATCCCTTTAGGATGTCTAGTAGACCTAAACCATGCATTAGAAAGAGTTCGGGACTAAACTGATCACATATAAAAGTTTCCGGACACTTACAAAAATTTTAAAAATCAAAGGTCACACGCCTGTGTGAAGAGGCCGTGTGCCTCACATGGTTATCAGATACGCCCGTGTCATAGACCGTGTGAAAACAAGGCATACATACTGACTTATACCACACAGCCAGAGACACGCCTGTGTGCCTTAGCCATGGTCGAAATTAACTTGGGTCACACGGCTGGCCATATGCCCGTGTGTCTAGGCCGTGTTTGAGTGTGACTTGCTTCAGAAAGAAACATTGAAGGACACAGTCAAGACACACGCCCTTGTACTCAACAGTGTGGGCAAATATAGGCCATTTGCAAGGCCAATTTGCCACCCATTTTGGGTTATTTCTACAAGCTAAATTCAAGAATCAAATATACCACATTTTAACCAATTTCAACTCCAAAATATATATCATTCAAATCATAATATTCTCAACCAAATAATACTCATCACTCATACCAAAACATACCAAAGACATATGTTCATATTTCATTTCATCCTAATTCAAAACATACCATTTCATCATCATATCAACTACCTAACCAACCATGAAACTTACCAAAATGACCATTTCATTAAGCCATTTATGAACACATCAAACTTACCAAAAATCATACCATAATTGAGTCCAAAATCAAGCCATATCTCATGGCATGATATATATATATACATCTCAAAACATATTCAAAGACTTCTAGCCTATACATGCCATACTTCACTATATACATTTCCGAATAAGTACCAAAAATATAATTCGATAGTGTGGTGAGATCCTTGACGATCCCCTGAGCCTCCAGTAGCTTCGATATCTATAAAACAATGCAAGTACACACAAAGTAAGATTTCAAAAGCTTATTAAGCAATATACAAATAAAATAATCACATAATACTATTCTAAACCAATTCACTCATGTAGCTCATGGCAAACCACAATCACATAACCATATGTCCACAAATGTACATATATTTACCTTTCATTCTCAAACATGATGTACATTTCAAACGTACCTGAATTAGATACACATTCACATAGTCATTTACTTCTTGGAATGCTCGTTCAACCATTCAGAATCAAATAGGATACGCGGATAGCTCAGAAAGCTCGTACAATGCCAACTCCCAAACGTGGTCTTACATGTAATCAAATATCAATGCCACTATCCCAGACAGAGTTTTACACAAAATCAAATACGATGCTGATGTTCGAGACATGGTTTTACACGTAAATCTCAAATCGATGCCAACGTCCCAGACATGGTCTTACACGATAACACATATCAGAATCCTATGTCATGACATTTGTATTCTAACTATTCCTATGGTTCGTATGGGGCTTTTCGGACGTCGTCACATTATAGGAACTTTCTTGATTTCTCATATTCAACTCAAAATAGCCATTCATCATTATTCATTAGCATATAAGCAATAATAATTCAATTCAAATACATTTATTTGTATATCGACTTACCTTATACTGGAATGAATGGAAATGAACGGCTATTAAACTACTTTCGATTTCCCTCGATCAAATTTCGTTTTCTTTGGTTCTTGATCTATACACATTCAATTCAATCATTCAAATTAGCCCTCACATTTTTACATTTAACACTTCAGTCCTTATTTCATAAAATCACAAAATACACATAATTTCCTTATACACATACTTAGCCAAATATTCATGTAGTTCATATAAGCCCACATATTTCATTTATTTCACATTTTAATCCCTCAATTTCTCATTTTCACAAATTAGCCCAAAATACTCAAATTCATCAAAAATCCCAACAAAAATCATATTAACCCAACAATATCATTCATTTTTCATCAACTATCACCTCACAAAAGAATCAATGGAATAATTCAAAATAATCATCAAATTCTAAAATTTAAGTATGGGCTTAATAGAACACAAAGCAATAATCACAAAAACATAGAAATTATCAAAAATCGAACAAAAATGAACCTTGAACCAAGCTTAGACCATGGCCAAATATTCAAAGCTCAAGAACCCTATTTCTTTTCTAATTTTCGGTGATAAGATAATGAATAATAATAACATATTAATCAATTTCCAATTTTACCCTTACTGAATAACCTTTAAAAACTTATAACGGATGTCTATAAATGTTCATTATCATATTCAATGGTCCATTTACAACATAAGGACCTCACATTTAAAGAGACACATCAATTTGGCACTTTAGCAAATAGAACACATCTTTTGCATTTTCTGTGATTAGGTCCTTTTATCCAATTAAACACATAATCGATAAAATTTTCGTACAAAAATTTCACACATATCAAATATCATGCTGTAAACACTGAAAATAATATTAAAAATATTTTTTGACTCAGATTTGTGGTCTTAAAACCATTGTTCTAACTAAGGTCTAAACCATGTTGTTACAGGAGTTGACTGAAGACCAAGAAGATAAACTCATCCTAGTATTGAAACAATTCAAGAAGACTATCAGATGGACCATAATCGATATTCGTGGCATTAGCCCATCTGTATGCATGCACAATATCATCATTGAAGATGGTGAGAAGGTGACAGTTTATGGACAATGGAGGCTAAACCCCATCATGAAGGACGTGATAAAAAAGGAAATTATTAAGTGGTTAGATGTGGGTATAATTTACCCCATCTTAGATAGTTTGTGGGTAAGTCTGGTCTAGTGCATACCAAAGAAAAGAGGTATATGATGCAATCTCGTGCTTGTTGTTGATTTTGAGTCGCGAATGTGCTCGATCATAAAATTGAGAAGTATCGTTCTACTTTGAGTTTAATTGAAGTTGGCTAAGTATAAGCTTTAATCAAGGGTTTTCGAATGGGTTTAAGATAGGTTGAGGTTAGGGTTTGGCTGAACAAAGAGTTAAGGTGATTTTTAAGGTTGGTAATTTGGATGGAACGATTGAGCTTAAGGTCAAGAAAGAACCAATACTATAGATGAGTATTGACCCGCTTCTTGTAAGACACTTAGTTGGATGAATGATAGAAATTAGGACCTCGACACACTATCTATTACGAGATAAGAACCAAAGGTATAGGCATCAAACGCCACACTCGATTTAAGAGTGATAAGTTTAAAGAAACAAGGATGATTCCACTAGTAAGCTAGATAAGTCAACTTGAGTCTTAAACAAAAATTGAGAGTCGAATAAACTCACAAAGATATTAAAATTCATCAAAGTATCAAAAAGTTTGAATTACAACTAAGGAGCTTCTTATTTATAGCTCAACATATAAGCTAGCCGAATGGTCACTAAGATAACCGAATGGACAGATTTGTGTTCAGCTTAATTGAGTTGGAAAATTCCTTCAACCTTCCAAAATGTCCCTTGATGCTTCCTAGGCCATCTTGATTAATTGAAATGAAAGATGAGCTGAATGGACTTGAATAGATTTGTCCAAGAGGTGTGAATAGCCTTTAAGGTGCTGCCTTGTGTATTTAAATAGGCTTGAGCTCTTAAATGTCAACTTGGGGCACTTCAATGGTCTTTGGGTGTGAACCAACGAATTTGAATAGCTTTTGGGTGTGAAAGCTCAAAAAATGGCATTGTGTGTGAAAGAAACATCCAGCAAGTGTGAAAACACTTGGGGCTTTTGGTGTACATGATGGGGCAACTTAGGGAAGAGAAATCAGTAGCTCATTTGGCTCTTGGTATACACAAAGAGTTGCTTGGAGTATTTCAATCATTAGCACACCATATTCAAGCCGTCCATGCATATACCTAAAATAGGTTAATTAGTTAATTAAATTCGGCTAGGACATATTAATTCAAACATAAAATTAATTTGTCTCAAACTTAGACACATTAAAAACAACTATTAAATATGTATCAAACTAAGACACATTAAAACCTCATTTAATTAAAATGTCCAGATTATGACACATTTAATAACTTAAACTAAATAGCTAATTAACTAAAACAAATTAAATATTTTATTCCAACAAAATAATGCTAAGTTAAAAAAGAGCTGAAATTAAGCTTAATGAGCTACAAATGTGCTAGATGAACTTGTAGGAGGTTGCAAGGCCTGCTCAATTGACTTATCCAAGATTGTTCGATGAGCCCAACAATGGTTTCTCCCCACACTCAATCAACTAAATCCAAAATAGCCTCTTTGAATCTTTTGGCCCAAGCCCGAGTTATCGGTCCTAAGGGCAGCTCCAAAGCTTCCTTGCCATCTCTTGGTGAGTCTCAGATCTTGGCCGTATCAAACAAGAATAACAAGTTAATATCGACTAGAATGGTTACAGGATGGAGAATTTGCATAGATTACCGTAAGTTGAACAAGGCGACTAGGAAAGATCGTTTTCCTTTACCGTTCTTGGACCAGATGCCAAATAGACTCAAGGGGCAAGACTATTACTATTTCTTGATAGATACTCGAGGTATAATCAAATTACAGTAGCACCAGAGGATCAACACAAAACAACATTCACATGCCCATACAATACATTTGCATTTAGATGCATGCCATTTGGTTTATGTAATGCACCTTTTACATTTTAAATATGCACGATGTCTATTTTTAATGACATATTTAAAAGGTATTTGGAAGTGTTTATGGATGATTTTTCAGTATTTGGAGATACATATGATGATTACCTAGCCAATCTAGCCAAGGTACTAAGGCAATACGAAGAAACAAACCTCGTACTTAACTAGAAAAAGTGCCATTTCATGGTACAAGAAGATATTGTTCTAGGGCATCGGATAATGAGACATGGGATCTAGGTATATAAAGCAAATGTAGATGTTATTGAGAAACTCCCACCTCCAACATTTGTAAAGGGTGTTAGGAGCTTTTTGGGCCACGCTAGTTTCTATCAAAGATTTATCAAAGAATTCTCCAAAATTGCTAAACCCTTATGCAAGTTATTGAAGAAGGACACGATTATCAAATTTGATACGGAGTGTTTAAGAGCTTTCAATAATTTGAAGAGTCAGTTAGTTTCGACACCAATCATCATCACACCAGACTGGGATTTGCCATTTGAATTGATGTGTGATGCAAGTGACTTTGTGATAGGAGTTGTGATGGGCCAGCAAAGGAACAAATTTTTTCATTCCATCTATTATGCAAGTCAAACTCTAACAGGAGCTCAACTGAATTACATGGTAAAAGAGAAACAATACTTGCTATTGTATTTGCTTTTAACAAGTTTCGATCTTATCTTGCAGTTACCAAAGTGACTGTCTATACAAATCACTTGGCAATTAAATACTTACTTGCCAAGAAAGACGCTAATCTAAGATTGATCCAATGGGTACTTTTACTCCAAGAGTTCGATCTAGAAATTTAAGATCAAAAGGGAGTAGAAAACCAAATAGCAAATTACTTGTCCAGATTGGAGCCACAAGAAGGGACTTCTCTAATTATACCCATTCAGGAGACATTCTTGATGAACATATACTTAAGGTAAATCAGTCCATAATACCCCTTGGTTTCTGATTTTGCTAACTATTTGGCTTCTGGTTAAATGCTTCTTGATAAGACATATCAACAAAAGAAAAAGTTTCTTCATGATGTGAAGTGCTACTTTTGGGAAGAACCATACTTATTCAAAAAGTGTATAGACCAAATGACAAGGAAATGCATGGCAGAAGATCAAGTACATTAGATTTTATATCATTTCCACATAGCTCCGAGCGGGGACACTTTGGAGGTACATGTATTGCAATCGAAGTATTACAAGTAGGATTCTTTTGGCTAACTCTATTCAAAGATGCATATGGTTACGTAAAGAGTTGTGATCAATTCCAGAGGGTTGGAAACCTCACCAGTAGAAATGAGATGCCTTGAACAAACATCATTGAGGTAGAACTATTTAATGTTTGGGGTATTGACTTTCTCAGTCCATTTCTGCCATCTTTTGGTTACAAGTACATATTAGTAGCAATAGACTACGTATCAAATTAGGTTGAAACTGAGGCATATCCAGCAAATGATGCCAAGGTTGTAATGAGATTTTTGCAGAAACATGTGTTAACAAGGTTTGGAATCCTGAGAGCTATCATTAGTGATAAAGAGACCCATTTTGTGAACAAATGGTTAAAATGGTTACTCGGTAAACATGGAGTGAAGCACAAAGTGGCCACAGCCTACCATCCGTAGACAAATGGGCAAGCTGAACTAGCAAACAAAGAGATAAAGGGTATACTTGAGAAGGTAGTTTGTCCGAACCGACGAGATTGGTCCAAAAGACTGGATGACGCTTTGTGGGCCTACATGACAGCATACAAAACACCTTTAAGGATGTCACCCTATAGGCTAGTTTTTGGGAAAGCCTGTCATTTGGCCTTGGAGTTAGAACATAAAGCTTACTGGGCTCTCCATCAACTCAACTTGGATCTTAAGCTTGCTAAAGAGAAACATATGCTTCAACTTAACAAGTAAGAAGAGTTTCAAATGTTCTCGTATGAGAATGTCAAACTATTTAAGGAAATATTGAAAAGTTAACATGATAGACACATTCGAGTTTGAGAATTTGAAGCAGGTCAGCAAGTCTTGTTATTCAATTCTAGATTATGGTTCTTTCTAGGTAAGTTAAAATCACATTGGTTCGGTCCATTTACGATTCACCAAGTTTTTCCATATGGAGTTGTTGAATTTCAAGGTAAGAGAGGTAATTTTCGAGTTAATTCACAATGCTTAAAACATTACTGGGAGATAAAATTGAGCAGGATAAAGTCTAGTTCATATTATCAAATACTTAATTTTTTTCATTTTCTTTTAAATAAATGCTTTAGGGTATATTTTCGGGGTTAGTATGTTAAAATAAATTTTGTCTAGGAGATTGGAACTTAAGCGAGACCGCTTGTGACCCCTCCAATCTTTCTTGGGAATTGATTTAAACTGTAATGCCCTAAATCTTAGATATTTATTTATGTATGTTGTGACACAATTGTATGTCTGCTTCAGTGGTTATGTGTTCTGGGAAATGTCTGAAAAGTCTTGGGTTCAAGCCTTGGCTTGTGCAAAGTTTTGTTTTTACTTGATTAAACCCTTGCCTTTAGTTAGTAGGCTTTTAAATTAATGTGAGTAAGACATGACACAAAAAAGCTTGCTAGTCTAGGGGATAGTAGCGGGTGGAGTGTTCCTTGGGTCTGAGGTTCGAGGCTTGGCGGTGAAAAATGAGCATTTTATTTTGCTACAAGTGTCGTGGAAGTGTCCTAGGTTGACCAAAATTGAGGTGTTTGTTGGGACTTTGAATTGAGTGATTTGTGGAGAGATGTGGGGATATATTTGAGGAGTGGATCAAGGCATGGGGGAGTGGTGGTGCCAAAATGGGATTCTCCTCAACTATTTGGGTTGTTTTGGTGTCCCTAGCCATTCGATCATAGGATAATTTTGCTCTTAGTGCCGAAAGTGTGATCTAATTTGCTCTCCATTTCAATAACTATTATCCCTTCTGCTTCTTTTCATTCTTTTTGTTCTTTTGTTTATTATTTTCTTGGTAGTTGAATATTACTTGTGACCACTCGGGTACTCTTCGTGTTAGCCTATTGTGGTTTTTTCTCTCCAATATTGTGCTTTGGTTGATGACTTTCTTCTCTCCCTCACTCTTCTTCTCTTAACTTTCTTCATCTTGCCAAACCTTCATTTTTCCCCCTCCCAATAGGTTATCAACTTTTACCTTCTCCTTGGGTCATTGGCCGAATATTTCCTTCCTCTTCTCTTCTACTCCTTCTACTTTTATCGATATTTCCCCTTACTTTGGTAAAACCGAATATCTTCTTCTCTTCCCCTCATTTCTTTCCTTTGATTCTCTTCTCCTTTCATGTTTTGTATTAACCGAATACTTCCTCGTTACTCTTTTATTATTATTTTTGGGTTAGTAGGTATTCTCTGACAAAGCGGTAAGATCACATGTTTTCCCTCTTGTTTCTCTCTACCGTTTTGATCTTCTTCTAACAACTCTTTTCTCTGTCGATTACTGTTAGAGGTGTAATTGTTCCATCTCGAACCTCGGGTTAAGGCTGTGCTTTGGGTGTTGGTCAAATATTGTTGTCTCTCATTTTTAGTTCTACGCTTCCGGTAAGTTGTTACATACTTAGTCCAACTATTTGCGAGGATGGTTATAGATAACAAGTCTCTGTTGGAATACATGTAATCTTAACCTCTTGTGCAAGCCTCAATTGATCGGTCAAGGCAGGTGATAGGTAATTTTATGAATGAGTGTTTTAATTAGGGTTCACTTTAATTTTATTTTAGGCTATTAACTGAAGCTTCTGTTTGAAATAGGTTGGAGTACTCGTGGACCAGTTGCACAATTTCGTAACTAGGTGTGTAATCACACTGCCATTATCATAGGTCGCATGGGTGATACTATGTGTACACCATGTAGACAAGAGAGCTACGGGATATATGTAGCTAGGTCGCATGCGTGATTCCAGGTGAAGGACACCATGTAGACAAGAGAGCTACGAGATAAACTGGCTAGGTCACATGGGTGGTACTAAGTGTTCACCATGTGTACAAGAGAGTCGAACTATATGATGGGTGGAGCTATGTCCTAAAACCACCAAGTATCGAGGATTGATCCGAAGTGTTCAACGGGAGACTCTCTATGTATTGCTCTGTGAGTTTTGTGATGAATAAGTGCAGGAACTTGGTTACGTGAATAATGTGTACATTAAGTGACCGGGATGTGGTAAGGTTATAAACAAGTAAGTTATACGTGAGGATGATTTTATGGTGACCTTGTGATCATGGGCCTATACTTGTGATGTATGAAATGTGGTGAAAATGATTTGTGATATGTATGTTAAAATGAGGTTAATACAAAGAAAGTGTGAAAGAGTGAATTAGCAATAAAACTGTTTTGGACAGTAGCAGTGACGTGATTTTGAAAAATCACCAAAAATAGTAGAAATTAAATCAGAGACTGATTGAGATATCAAATTAAAGCTTAATGAGTCTATTTTCATATAAAAGAAACAGAGTAAGAAAAGGAGTTCTATATTTTGAGATATTTATGTTTTTGTGATACTGGTTTAGAATGATTACGTGATCCCCTGTTCTGATTTTGGAAAATCACAAAAATTAGGAGAAAAATAATTAGAGGCTAAAACTTATATTTTTAAAATCCCTAATGAGTATATTTTCAAGATAAATCAACAAGAACATTATCTGAGTTCTGTACTATGAGATAATTAATTTTTAGTGAAGAGAGGTCAGAACTATCAGAAAGTGAAACAGGGGAAAATTTAATGAATAAACTGTACTAATTGGCTAAACCAAAAATTATGAAAACTTTATTGTGGAAAGAAATGTGAGTCTAGTTTCAGGAGAAATTTATGGATCTTAATTTGGAGCTCTTTAGCTCGAATTATAAATAAGTAAGTGACTTATGACTCGTGTGGACAGTTTGATGTGAGCATTTATTAGTAAATTGTGAAATCGTACTTACAAGAATGCTATATACATTAAGGATGTGGAATGGAGAGGAGGAGGAGGAAAATAAATATATTTGGAATACATGGAAATTATGGTATATGAAATATTGATATAATGAAATAAATGATATGTGTTTATAAGAAAACAGAAAGAGAATGATATGTATCATGACATGTGTATATATATATATATGACTAGTCTCAATGTAATGCGTGTTGGGTATGGAGTTGAATTGAAATGTTTCAGGCAAACATGTTATTCTGCGCATCTAAATTGTGATATTTTATAAAGATATGATCTAGCTTTAAATATGAATGCTTGATGATTAAGCTGAAGATATTTGGTAAGATGATAATCTTGGTATCAATGTATAAGTGTGTAAGAGATTAAGGTTGACCAAAGCTTGGAAAATAGCCTAGGTATATTCGACACAGGCAGAGACACGACCATGTGTCTCAGCCGTGTATGGAGCACAACTTTGGGACAGAGGCGTGTGGAGCCTTAAAGCATGAAATTTGCAAGATTTTCGTAAGTTCTCGGTTTAGTCCCGAACCCTTTCTAAAGTATGTTTTGGGCTCCGTAGACTCAAATAAGGAACTATGTCTAAGTGAATGAACGTTTTGAAATATGAATGAAATTTTATGGCCTGTATTTTAGTTTAATGTTTGTATGTTTGTTCGATAACGCCTCGTACCTTATCCCGACCTCTGGTACGGGTAAGGGGTGTTACACCTAGCCTAGTCCAATATTTACTACACAATCAAACAACTTATCCAATTGGGCTTGTAGGCCCATTGGACCCACATGGCCCCTTTCGACCTATCGCAGCCCGAAGTAGCCATCCTACAACTAGAGTAGTGAGAAATACACACCTGATAGGAGACTGGAATTAATCCGCGCTCCGAGCACTCTTAGCCGACGTCCAACCCAAACGAGCACGCCATAAAGCAAAAGGGACCAGCCAAGAAATGTACCTTTACTCTCCTCATGGTTTTCTCTATTTAAGGCCAGCTTCGCATCCACTCTTATGTTAGCTTCCTGATGTGGGATCCCTCCATCATCAGAGTTTAAATTCAACACCAACTCTTGCCGCCCCTTGTTAGCAAAATAAATGCTCTTTGATTGCCATGAGTTTCAAACCCTAGACCTCCTTGCCAACTCTATGACGCCACCTTCCTGCCTCTTATGCGGCAGTACATTGCCAACAATATTCTTAAGGCCTACCTACTACACCCAGGGTTTGATTCACCTTAAACCAAAATTTTTGCTAGAGTCCAGGTTTGAACCCAAGACTTCTCCAACACTTCCCGGCACACTTAACCACTAAAACAAGCCTTCATTAACGAAATTTACATGTACAACAAAATATTATAAGCTACCTTCAACCGCTCCCATGCTCAAGGCCCAAAATTTCTAGGCCCACATTTAGGGTGTTACAGTGCGGGCCCCACAGACTTGTGGGCCCCAAACGGGTAAACCACATGAAAGTATGGAGAATATAGGGTTGAGTTGTGTAGTTCACATGGCCAGGGTCGTTTTTAGGCATAGTGGGCCACATGGGCCCGCATTATGGGCCTTGGGCTCATTTTTACTGTTTGACTGTTAAGGTTGCACGGGTCACTTGAGATGACTGTTATGCCCCTATGAGGTAAAGTGACTATTACGCCCTTATGGGATGTATGACTGTACTGCGCATGCCATCTTATATATATGTTGCATACATGCATGATATTATGATGTGTTGCATGGGGCTGGGTTATTATGATTGGAGGAAATATACTGTTCTGGTAGCTCTACTGCAATTTCTGTTTTGTGCCACAATCGTTGCTATTTTTGGTGTGCAGGGATGGGTGAGTTGATTTTATCCCCACATGGTGTGTAGGGCTGGACGGAGTGGTGTGTACAGGTTGGCTGGGTAGGATTTCTGATTACATATCTGTACTGTGACCACTATTGAATTGGGCTAAGGCCCATACTGATTTTGATACTGTAATGGGCTAAGGCCTTAACTGAAATTTAAGCTGTTACTGAAGCGGGCTTAGTACCAGTCTATAATTGCCTACTATGTGACTGTCTGTTGTTAAGGGATTACACACTGAGTTTTCATAAACTCACCCTTTCTATTTTCTGTGCAAGTAATCCTTAGACGGATTGGTGCTGCGAAGGACTCGAAGGTGGCCACACAACCGCATTTTCTTCCCTTTTTAACTTTTAATTTTTAAGTACTTTAATTTGGGTATTTGTTTTGTAATAGGGCCTCTTTAAGTTTTATTTGAATTTGGGATTTATTACTTTGATTTCTATCTACTAAGTAGTAGGCTGTGGATTTTCAAAAATATATATATAAGAATGTTTTTTTGAAACACCACGTTTATACAACATTTTTTGAAAGCTTTCACAACAAACATTATTTTAAAGTGTAATAGCAATCTAATAGGATCAACATTTTGCTAAAGCAACTTGAGTCTTAACAATGAATATGATATCCTAAATTTTCGTTAAGATTGCAAAGAGGTTTTAATATAGAACGGGTTTTCAACGAAATTATGTTTTTTGAAAAACACTTCAATGTGACATCGCAGATTTGGCCATAATGTCTAGGCTAGGTTTGGGGGTGTTACATTTAATGGTATCACGATGTAATAGCCCGATTTAGACCCTAATCAAAACGATGGTTTCGGGACAACGAATTCGAGTCAAAAAATATTTTAAAATTATTTTCTGTGTTTATTTTGTGTGAATTTATGTCTGTGAAATGTTTGTGATTTAATTTTGTCATTTGAGTGTCCGATTAAAAAAAAGGACTTAATCGCGTAAAATGAAAATTAGGTGGTTATTTCTAAAAAGGGCTGAATTGTACTTAGCTTTTTAAATGGAAGCCTTTATGTTGCAATTAGCCAATATTAAGTAAAGTGGACGGTAATGGTATGATATATATATATATGATTTTATAATTTTATAACTAAGGTTATAATAGTAAAATAAGTAATAATAAGTATATAATATAAACATATAATTAAAAAGCCAAAGTTTTATTTTATTTCTCATGACTGAATATGAAAAACATAAAGAAAAGAATAAAGTTTAAGGGGTTTGGCCATCTTCCAAGTTGATTCAAGGTTCGTTTTTACTCGATTTTTGATAACTTTCCATTTTTGAGATCGTTGCTTCGAGTACTACAAAAACCAGCTTGAATTTTTTATTTTGACGAATATTTTGAGTTGTGCCATTGTTGAGAGCTTGTGATTTTTGTTGTTTAATGATGAAATATGAAAGATATGTTTTGGATTAACATATTTTGTATTGGAGATTTTGATAATTTTGAGTAATTAGGACTAAATTGCAAAAATAATAAATTGAGGGACTAAAATGTGAAATAAATGAAATATATGGTCTTGTATGAACACTAGGAATATTCGGCCAAACATGGGTACCTTGAAATTTTGAATATTTTGTGTTTTGTGCAATAGAGACTAAATTGTAAAAATTATAAATGTCAAGGGTAAAATGGTAATTTTCCCATTTATGTGTTTTTGGACTAAATTGAATAAAAATATGTTTAAATGAGTGTAATTTGAATATGTTTAGATCAAGAACCATAGAAATTAGATTTGGATCGAGGAAAAACGAAAGTTGTCGACTAGCAGCCTTGTCTCATTTTATAATGTCCGAGGTAAGTTTATAGGAAAATAGACGTGTCTAATTGTAGATAAATGCTAAATATACATGCCGGTATGAAAAATATGAATTTATATATATACTTATGCCAAATGTGAATAAGCTTGGTAACCGTGTTCAAGTATTCATTTCAACCGAGTTACGACGTCCGAAAGCCCCGTATGAACCTTAAGAATAGTTAGGATACATATGTCATGACATAGGATTTCGATATGTGATGTGCGAGTAAGACCATGGCATCGATATGTGACTCCGATATATGTGTGCGAGTAAGACCTTGTCTGGGACAATGGCATCAATATGTGGTTACATGTAAGACCACGACTTTGACATTGGCATTGTACGATATATGTGTGATCATCTGAGTGTCCTATCCAATTCTGAATGCTTCATCGGGCACCGATAAGTTGTGAAAAAATGTGCAAAAGTGAGTTAAAATGATCAGGTATGAATTGGTTTATTACTTATTTGAAATAAAGTGAGTAAGTTACTTAATCTTTATTACAAAACATGCTTGAAGTAAAGTAAAAATATATGTGAATGTGAAAAAGGTATACGGTCTTGTAAATATTTAATATGAACATTATTGAAATTATTTTTGAATATATACAATTGGTAGTATATTCGGCCATTGATATAAATATATGTATGATTATTATACTTAGACTTACATGTATATGCATATAAGTGTATGTGTATTTGGTATGATAAAAGCGTTTAGGCTTGGCCATTGAAAGATAGTTGATTAATGTATCCTTATATATATATAATAGTGTTCATTCGGTCATTACCATGCTTATGCATAGGAAGCTGTATTTTGATTTACGAGTTTAAGTATATGTGCTCACATATTGATATATATAGCTTTGAAATTGAAGGATATTTTGCTTATATATATGTATGTGTATTCGGCCATATAATATAAATATGTATGTGATTATTATCCTTTGACCTATGAATTTATGCATATAAGAGTATATGAACTAATTATGATAAGGATATTTTTATTTGGAAATTGAATGATAGTTTGATGATATATATGTATATATATGTGTGTGTGTGTGTGTGTTCATTCGGCCATGAATAATATACATGTGGAAGTACATATAAAATACATGAATTTGTAAGCTTAAGATTTTAAAGTAACTATGATAGTATAATTTGGTTTAATTTAAAAGATCTAATTATGTAATTAAGTTGTTTATTTGCTTATGACTTACTAAGCTATGAAAGCTTACTCCGTGTGTGTTCATGTTTACCTTTGTTTTATAGATTTTGGATTTCAAGTTTCGAGCTCGGGAATCGTCAGAGAAGCTTATCACACTATCGACTGTCTTTGGTATTTTATAAGCTAAATTTTCGAACCTGTGGCATGTATAGGCTAGATTGTAATTTGAAATGTTGAATTTTGGTTTTGTATAATTTAAGCCATGCGAAAATGGATTGTTATTAAAGTTAATGTTTGTGTATATTTGGGCATAGTATAAACATATTTTGGGAATTATGTTTCATAATATGTGTGTATATGGTGTTTTGATTACATGTCTTAATTGAGAAATGTTTCGGTTGTTGGATGTGATTTTGCTATAATGCATAAGTGTTCATGAAACTTAAGTCCATATATATTTGATTAGGATATTTTGGGTTATATGTTTTGAATGGGTATGTCACGGATGATTTATGAATTATCTCACTTTAGTAAGCTTGATATTTGGATTATTAATTTATGATGTTTGGATTTATAATTCAGCAATTGGGAAATGGTAAGTATGGTTTCATTCGGTTTAAACAATGAAGTAAACGATGAATGCATTTTCAGTTATGGTATATCACAATTTGATTAAGTGTTGTTTATGTCATATGTGTGTGTAATTGATTTGAACATTTTGTGAGATAAGAATTAGGTTATACAATGCATGACTATATTCGACTAAACTTAGTAAAAATACTTATATGCTTCTGAGTCAATCACTTGTGAGTTGGCTTTTTAGTAATGTGATGGCAAGTTTGTATATATATATATCATGATTAAATGGTTGGTATATAGGTTTAGATTTTATACTTCCCAATAGATGTCGTAAGAGTGATGTTTAGATATAATTATAGAATGTGAAATAGATATGATATACTTCAGTATGGATGCTCGAAAATGGTTTAGATTATCAGGTCATATGCGCATAAATTTGTAGTGTGAGAGGAGGTATTTTTAATTTGGAATGATGTTAATTATTATCTTTTAAGTTATATAAAATTTAACCATGTGATATGACCTAATAGGTATATGTTTGAATAACCAAATTTTTTACATTATTTCGTAATGGGCATAAATTTTATAGGTTAATGTACTAGCTGAATTGTTATGAAATAAATGGGTAGGTATATGTAGTCCTTTTGGTTATAATATACATAGTGCAGAAATTATGAGTTAATATGTTACTAATCAGTTAACGAAATAGTTGTTTGACATATCCTTGGTATATGTTATCTAATGATATATGCTCGGATAATAGTTGAGTATTCAAATAATGGTATAAGTTGATGATATTAATGTGACTAAAATTTGAAGCATGAGTTGATTATAAATTATAAGAAATAAATTATGATTGGTTTTAATTGGTTAAGTGGTTTGTATATGAAAATTTGACTTATATGAATGAATATATGGTTGTTATTCGATTGAAAAATTTTGTAAAGAAGTTGATATATTCTTAATCATGAAATCAATTATATGAACGTGTCGAACTATGTTTTGGTCAGGTAATGCCTCGTAACCCTAATCTGATAATGGATACGGGTTAGGGGTGTTACACACAGCCAGGTTGCATAACTCAGCTGTGGATTTGGGTTTTTCTAAAAATATAAAATTTCCAAAAGTAACTATTTCAAATGGTTGGAAAGTATTTTGAAGTGTTATTTCTGAATGTGTGGTTTATAGAGTCTCCGGGGCCGATTTTGTAAGTTCTCTGAAACTACTGTTTGTTAAATTGAAATACTGAGATTACTATAGGCAATAGATTGTACTGAAATATTCTGTTTAGGGTAGCCTAAAACTGTAGTAAAGACTACGATCTGCGAAAACAAAACTCTGAATTACTGATAATATTTTCCATAAAATATCCATTAATAAACACTGGAACTATAAAACTGATGCATAAAATTGCTAATACAGATAAAAGCATAAAAACGATAATGAGCACCAAAGGTACTCGTGGAAGGGGTACAAGAGGCCGCAGCGGAGGCTGTGGAGGTGCTCGGGTCAGGTCTTCTTCATCGGGCCACATGCTTAACGTTGAAGCTAGAGAGGCACCGGCTTCACCTGTGACTGAGACGGGGTCTCATGATTGTGCAGCTGGGGATGACGCACTGTCCCAAGGTATGTTGCGAATTTTTGAGAGGGTAGTTGGGCTCAATACTGGTATTGTGGGCCGTGGGTCGATTACGGAATGACTCCAGCCTAATGGGGCTGAGATCTTTAGGGGTATTGCTAGAGTTGCCCATCATGTTGCTGAATATTGGATTGAGGCCACGGAGAGGATAATGGATGACCTCGACTGCACCCCCGAGTAGAAACTAAAAGCTGCAGTGTCACTGCTGCGAGATGAAGCCTATCAGTGGTGGCTTATAGTTAAAGAGGGTACTCAGCCCGGCCGATTGACCTAGGAATTTTTCAAGACTACCTTTCAAGGAAAATATGTAGGCGCTAGTTATGTGGATGCCCGGAGGAGGGAGTTTCTGAATTTGATTCAAGGGGATAAATCTGTGGCTGAATACGAGGCTGAATTTTTGTGACTTAGTTGTTATGCCGTGGGATAGTGGCTACTGAATATGAGTGCTGTGTTTGATTCGAGGACAACCTCAGGGATGATTGAAGGGTTTTCATAGCTCCACAGAAGGAGCGAGATTTCGCTGTATTAGTGGAAAAGGCGAAGATCACCGAAGATGTGAACCGCGTTGTGCTCTAGAATCGTGAGAAGGACAGAGGTAGGAACAAGAGGGTTTGGGAGCCCTCAAGTTCAGTTTTAAGGCCTAAGAAAAAGGCTAGAGTTGATGGGCAGGTTAGAGTTGGGGCCCTTGTTGCTGCTATTGGACCGCAGTCGTATACTAATTATGGGAGATGCCATTAGGGCGAGTGCTGGAGAAGGGTTAGGGCATGTTTTAGGTACGGCTCTTTGGAGCACCGTATCAAAGATTGTCCATGGTTGCCTGAGCAGATCCAAGCTACTAGTTTGGGTAATGCACAGCTATCGAGGGGTGTTCAACAACCACCAAGAGGCCGTGGTCAGGCCAAAGGTGGAAATGGTATGGGCCGTGTTCAGAGAGCACTGGGCAAAGGTGCTAGTCATTCTGAGGTGAGGAAGCCAGCTCTGGTATATACTGCACGACGCCGAGAGGACAGAGACGCCCAAGATGTTATCACGGGTACATTCTTTATTCATAATGTACCTTATACTGCACTGATTGATGTTGGATCTACACATTCATATATAGCATGTACGGTGTCTGAGACCTTGGGTTTAATGGTTGAAAAAACTACGAGCGAGGTTACTGTGTTGAGTCCATTAGGGCAGTTAGTGAGGGTAAATAAATTGTTCAGGGATGTACCTTAGGAGGTTCAAGGAACTATATTTTTGGCAGATTTAATGGAACTCCCTTTCGGAGAATTCGATTTAATACTGGGTATGGACTGGCTGGATAAACATCAAGTGAATTTGGATTGTGCTACTAAGTGGGTGGTACTGAAAACTGTGAAGGGTAATGAGGTAGTGGTAATTGGGGAGCATCGAAAATATTTGTCAAATGTGATTTCTGCACTAAGGGTCGAGAAGTTGGTTCGTAAGGGTTGTGAAGCCTATCTAGCCTACATCGTTATTTCTGATTCTGAGGTTTCTTTTGTTAAAGATATCAGAAGAGTTAAGGACTTTCCAAATGTTTTTCCTGATGAACTGCCTGGGTTACCGCCAAACTGCAAAGTTGAGTTTGGGATTGAGCTCCTGCCTGGTACAGCTCCAGTGTCCATTGCTTCATATAGGATGGCACCGAAGGAGCTAGTGGAGCTTAAGGCTCAAATTCAAGAGTTACTGGACCGAGGGTTCATCTGCCCTAGTGTGTCTCTGTGGGGAGCACTGGTTTTATTTGTGAAAAAGAAGGATGGATCCATGCGTATGTGCATCGACTATAGGCAACTGAATAAATTGGCTGTTAAGAATAAGTACCCTCTACCGAGGATTGATGATCTATTCGACCAGTTTTGAGGACCTTCAATTTTTTCTAAGATAGATCTTTGATCTGGGTACCATCAATTGAGAGGCAAAGAGGCTGATGTTTATAAGACAGCGTATAGGACTCGTTATGGTCATTACGAGTTCTTAGTTATGATATTTCGATTAACGAATGCACCAGTGGCTTTTATAGATTT
The DNA here is from genome assembly GCF_007990345.1 of Gossypium hirsutum. Lineage (NCBI taxonomy): Eukaryota > Viridiplantae > Streptophyta > Magnoliopsida > Malvales > Malvaceae > Gossypium > Gossypium hirsutum. The sequence goes on from NC_053428.1 coordinate 57,035,643, forward strand.
GATGAACTGACTGTTCCAGCCTTATCTGGATCAGTTCGTAGTGGTTTTCATAGATGACATCCTGGTATATTCGAAAACTAAAGATGACCATGATGAACATCTCTGAATTTTTCTGCAGATTCTAAGGGAGAAACAACTGTACGCCAAGTTCAATAAGTGTGAATCTGGTTACGAGAGGAAACATTTTTGGGCCATGTTGTATCTAATGAAGGGATTAGGGTTGATCCTCGAAAAATTGAGGCTGTTCTGGATTGGAAGCCGCCTAAAACAGTATCTGAGATTTGAAGTTTTCTTTGTCTGGTAGGGTATTATAGACGGTTTGTTGAGAGGTTTTTATTGATTGCTGCACCTCTGACTAAGATGTTGCATAAGGGTGTGCCGTTTTACTTGACTGATGCTCAGCAAGAAAGTTTTGAAAAAGTTAAGTCTGGGATGTGTGCTGATGCAAGAGGGTAAGGTGGTGGCATATGTGTCTCGTTAGCTTAAGACTCATGAGGTGAATTATCCAACGCATGACTTGGAGTTTGCTGCAGTGGTATTCACACTGAAAATTTTAAGGCATTACCAATATGGTGAGAAGTGTATCATTTACACGGATCACAAAAGCCTTAAGTATCTCCTCACTTAGAAAGAGTTAAATCTTAGGAAGCGTAGATGGATCGAGCTACTTAAAGACTATGACTGTTCGATTGAATATCATCCTGGTAAGGCCAATGTGGTGGCTGACGCACTGAGCCGTAGGGCTATGACTGATCTGAGGGCGTTGTTTGCTTGTCTCAGCTTATTTGATGATGGTAGCTTGTTGGTCGAGCTTCAAGTTAAATCGATGTGGATTGAAGTGATTAAGGGCAAATATTTGGAGGATGAATCATTGGGTCCTCGTTTCCGACAAGTAGAGAGTGGGGAACTTCAGACTATGGACTGAATAGTGAAGGATTACTGTGTTTTCATGGGAGAGTTTGTGTTCCGAGGGATACTGATTTGAGGTAGTCTATACTGCAAGAGGTGCATAGTAGTCCTTATGCTATGCATCCTGGCCTGAATAAGATTTAATGAGACCTACGAGAGTTATATTGGTGGCCAGGTCTTAAGCGTGAAGTCATCGAGTTTGTGAGTAAATGTCTGACTTGCTAACTAAGATTGCTTCAGCCAGTTAAGATTCCACTTTGGAAGTGGGAGAGAGTAACTATGGATTTCGTAAGTGGGCTACCCCTAACACCTACTAAGAAGGATTCGGTATGGGTCATCATGGATCGGTTGACCAAGTCTACCCATTTCATACCAGTCCGCACCGATTACTCTTTGCAGAAGCTGGCTAAGCTGTATGTGTCGGAGATAGTGAGACTGCATGGGGTTTCAGTTTCTATAATTTCTGATAGGGATCCTCGCTTCACGTCTTGGTTCTAGAAGAAGCTACATGAAGCTCTGGGTACAAGGTTAGACTTCAGTACTACGTTCCATCCTCAAACAGATGTCAGTCGGAGAGGGTGATTCAGGTACTAGAAGACATGTTGGATAGTTGGGAGGATTACTTGCCGTTGGCAGAGTTTGCGTACAACAATAGTTATCAAACAGATGGCACCTTACGAGGCATTATATGGTCGTAGGTGTCGTACTCCCTCATGTTGGATAGAGTTGGGCGAGTACCGAGTTCTGGGCCTTGAGTTAGTTTCTGATACTAAGGATAATGTTAGGACTAATTCGGGATCGACTGAAGGTAGCATTAGTTTCACGATGTGTTTCACGTCTCCATGCTAAGGCGTTACCGCTCTGATCCAACAAATATTATCTCGATTGAGGAGGTTAAGGTTAGACCAAATCTGACCTTTGAGAAGGAGCCGGTTCAGATCCTAGACCATGATGTTAAGGTCCTGAGAAAAAAGTCTATTCCACTGGTTAAGGTACTTTGGTGTAATCATAATTCTGAGGAGGCCATGTGGGAACCTGAGGAGGTGATGCGACAATAATACCCTTATCTGTTTTGATCAGGTAAATTTCGAGGTCGAAATTTTCTTTAGGGGGTAGAACTATAACGCCCCAAATCTTAGATATTTATTTATGTATGTTGTGACACAATTATGTGTCTGCTTCAGTGGTTATGTGTTTTGGGAAGTGTCTGAGAAGTCTTGGGTTCAAGCCTTGGCTTGTGCAAAGTTTTGTTTTTACTTGATTAATCCCTTGCTTTTAGTTAGTAGGCTTTTAAAATTAATGTGAGTAAGTCATGACACAAAAAGGCTTGCTAGTCTAGGGGATAGTGGCATGTGGAGTGTTCCTTGGGGTATGAGGTTCAAGGCTTGGCGGTGAAAATTTTATTTTGCTATAAGTGTCGTGGAAGTGTCCTAGGTTGACTGAAATTGAGATATTTGTTGGGACTTTGAATTGAGTGATTTGTGGAGAGATGTGGGAAGAGATTTGAGGAGTGAATCAAGGCATGGGGGAGTGGTGGTGCTGAAATGGGATTCTCCTCAACCATTCGGTTTGTTTTTGTGTCCCTAGCAATTTGGTCATAGGATAGTTTTGCTCTTAGTGCCGAAAGTGTGATCTAATTTGCTCTCCATTTTGATAACTATTATCCCTTCTGCTTCTTTTCATTCTTTTTGTTATTTTGTTTATTGTTTGCTTGGTAGCTGAATATTACTCGTGACCACTAGGGTACTCTTCGTGTTAGCCTATTATGGTTTTTCCTCTCCAATATTGTGCTTTGATTGATTGACTTTCTTCTCTCCCTCACTCTTCTTCTCTTAACTTTCTTCACCTTGCTGAACCTTCATTTTTCCCCCTCCCAATCGATTATCAACTTTTACCTTCTCCTTGGGTCATTGGCTGAATATTTCTTTCCTTTCATTCTCTTCTCCTTCAACGTTTTGTATTAGTCGAAAACTCCCCCTTTACTCTTTTATTGTTATTTTCGAGTTAGTAGGTGTTCTCTGACAAAGTGGTAAGAATACATTTTTTCCCTCTTGTTTCTCTCTACCGTTGTGATCTTCTTCTAACAACTCTTTTCTCTGCCGATTATTGTTAGGGGTGCAATTGTTCCATCTCGTGCCTCGGGTTAAGGGTGTGCTTTGGGTGTTGGCCAAATACTGCTGTCCCTCATTCTTAGTTCTACACTTCCGGTAAGTTGTTACATACTTAGTCCAACTATTTGCGAGGATGATTATAGATAACAAGTCTCTGTTGGAATACAGGTAATCTATAGGGGTTACAATCAACCTCTTGTGCAAGCCTCAATCGATCGATCAAGGTAGGTGATAGGTAATTTTATGAATGAGTGTTTTAATTAGGGTTCACTTTAATTCAATTTTAGGTTATTAATCGAAGTTTCTGTTTCAAATAGGTTGGAGTACTCATGGACCAGTTGCGCACTTTCGTAACAGGTGTGTAATCACACAGCCATTATCATAAATCGGCAAAAGCCAGAATAGGTGATCATTGACACTATACGAGCATGCGTTCGCTCGTGTGGTAGTTTGAATGTGTAGGCGTATGATCGTAAAGGCCATCATGAGGGTTAAAGTGTAATAACAATCTAATAGGATTAACATTTTGCTAAAACGACTTGATACTTAACAATGAATATGATATCATAAATTTTTGTTAAGATCATGAAGAGGTTTTAATATAGAATGGGTTTTCAACGAAATTTTGTTTTTCGAAAAAAACTTTAATGTGACATTGCAGATTCCACCATAACGTCTAGGCTGAGTTTGGGGTGTTACATTAACATAATCTTTCAATAAATTATTCCCTAAATGGCAAAATAAATTTTTAGTTTTCCAAATAAAAGCGTTAATTTTGATCCAAGTTTTAATTTTAGCTCAATTTTCAAATTTTCTTTAAGTTTAGGTACTTAATTGAATTATTTAAAAAATGTGATTATTCTTTTATAAATATTAAAATTAGCTATCTCTTTTTGTAAATATTTTTAAAAGAGCTAAAATAAAGGTTTAATCTTTATTTTTAATAAATAAGGATATATAATTATATTTTTTGTAATATATATTAATTATTATCAACTTTGTATAGAATTAGAATTAGTTTAAATTTTATCATGTTTTAATTAAAAATTATTTTAATAAATAAAGTAATAGCAATTAATATATTAATATACATTATATTATTTATTAATCTTTATTAACTTTATATGACAGTGGGACCTATAGTAATTTAGCATTATTTTGTTAGAATTTTAGTTGAACTCCTTCCATCCATCGCTTTAAATACCACCTCCTTCCATCCATTATTCACACCATTCATCAAACCAATTTTCCCATAGACCCTTCCTACCGTCGGCCTTAGCATCCAAACCCACCTAGTGTTGCAACTCCTAACCACCAATAGCAGACCATATTACTGATGTAAGAACACCTGGGAGTACAACGAATCCAAGCCAAGAACCCCTCGAGCTTCCTAAAGGACCAATGACTCGAGCTTTAGCTAGTCGATTTCAAAAAGCTGTTTCATATTTAATTATTCAAGTTTGGGAAGAAAACCAGCTCGATGATAATGGAGTAGCTCGGACCAGCTACCTAAAGAACCCTTGCACCCTTGTGCAAGCTGAACTCAGCTCCTCTCTAACTCTCCAAGCTCCATTCAACTCAAATCAGCTCACTTGAGCTTACTTCAGCTGGTTTGAGCTCATTTCCGTTCCTTTCCAGCTCGTTTCTTTATCATTCAAATAAATTCAATATTAATTCTAATTTATTCAATTTGGTGCAGCTCAAATAATTATTATGTGTTTTTAAAATCTGGACATTTTAAATATGTTTTGTTATGTTTTAATTTACTGCATGTCTTAATATGTCATTAGTTATTATTTATTTTAATGTGTCTTAGTCCATTACATGTTTTTCTTATGTTTTAGCTTCAGCCGAATTAAATATGCTGGAATTAAAGTGCCATAAGCTGAAGCATGTTTTAAATGTCATAGCTGCTACCGAATTTATGTTGTCCTAAGCCGATTAAATTTGCTAAATTAATGTGTTTTTAGGAACATGCATGGGATGGCATTAAACATGGTGTGCTGATGGTTTAGCTCTTTGATAAACCGTAATTTATATATATTTTTACCCCATGCTTAATGCATTTTATGGATATTTTTCCTTAGAATTGGTGAATTCGATGCTCCTAATGCCTTAATTTTATGTTTTATACTTTGGTGAGCATAGGAGAGCGAAAGGAACGAGAAACGAGCCAAAAACTGAGAAAATGGGCCAAAGTACGAAATCAACACGGCCTGGACTTCCTCACACGGGCAGACCACACAGCCATGTCAATTTGGCAGAATCGAAGAACGACTCACACGGGTAGACCACATGCCCGTTCCTATTTAACAGTTTGACCACGGCCTGAAGTAATCGCACACAGGCGTGTCACACAGGCGTGTCCCTGCCGAGCCCAAGTTGAGTCCAATTTGGAAAAGGATAATTTTGAGGGCTTTTAGGCATTCTAAAGCCTATAAATATGCCCTAAAGGAAGAGGAAAAGGCACAGGGAGAATGAGGCAGGGAACTGCTCAAGGGAAGCCGATTGATCCATCTCAGAAGCCGGAGTTACCATAAAGACTGAAGATCTCCCCTCAATTTCCCTTTAGAGTTTTGGGTTTTCTTTATGTTTTGTATCCATTATTCTTCTGAGATATTTTCCTTTTTAGTTATGAACTAAATCCCCTAAATACCTAAGGGGAATGAAACCTAAGACGAATCTTGTTATTATTTTCTAAATTGTATGATAAATATTTAACTTGTTCTTAATTATGTGTTCTTAATTCTTATTTTGATATCTCAGGATACTGATTCAAGATAAGCTCTTATTCAGAGGAGGAATAAACCCTGTCTAAGAGTACATTTTTCATAATTAAGCGGAGTTGATTGCGCGCTTAGACATAGGGTGACAAGATTTTGCTGGATTAGGGTGAAACCTAATAAGGGGATCCATAGGTCGAGTTAATGCAACCCTAGGGTGTTAATTAGAGAAAAGTCTCAAGTATTCAATCTAGGGATTAGACGTTATTAGTCCTAAATAGGGATAATAACATAACTTAGGGATCTCTACAGGACAAGTTAAATGAATAAATCGTCCGATTCGGAGCCAGAATAACAAGTAAAGTCTAGGTGGATTTTTCCTTAGGTATTGTCTTAATTCAATCGTTTTCAAAAAGTAATCCCCCAATTCTACTTTCTGCGAATTCTTAGTTTAGATAATTAGTTAGTTAAAACAAAATCTCCTTATTCTTAGGCTAGATAATAAAAAGACAGTCATTACTAGTACTTTTAGTTCCTTTGGGTTTGGCAATCCGGTCTTGCTAAAACTATACTACTGTTCGATAGGTACACTTGCCTACATCGTGATAATAGTTAGTTTTAAGAACGATTCTTTATAAATATTTAAAACCTATCACATGAAAATCGCGATCAAGTTTTTGGCGCTGTTGCCGGGGAACTAAGATATTAGGAACACTCAATTTTTATTAAATTAACCATTTATTTTTCTTGCAAGTTAATTTTATTTTAATTTTATTATTATTTATTAATTTACTTTTTCTTTCTCTTGGCAGGTTTTTATAATTTATGACTAGAAGAAACCCGTCAGGACCACTACTTTTTGACGAAGAAATCAATCACACAGTTCGTAGAAACCAAAGAGAAATAAGGAGAAGCTTAAGATACACAGAGAACGAGCAAGAGGACGATACTCAAACCCCAACCGAAGAGATAGCTGAAAACCAAGACAATCAACTACCTCCTGCGATACACGTTGAACTAGCAAATCAGAATCCTGCTCCTCGTACTATGTATGATTATGCTAAACCTACTTTAGCAGGAACTGAGTCAAGTATAGTTAGGCCTGCTATTGCTGCAAATAATTTTGAAATAAAACCTAACACTATTCAAATGATACAGTAATTTGTTCACTTTGATGGTTTGTAGGATGAGGATCTGAACACTCACTTGGCAAATTTCTTGGAATTCTGCGATATATTTAAATTAATGGAGTTTCTGACGATGCCATTCCCTTTTTCATTGAGAAACAAAGCTAAACAGTGGTTGAACTCGTTACCACAAGGGTCAATCACTACTTGGGAACAAATGATCAAAAAATTTCTATTAAAATATTTTCTGCCGGCAATGACCAAATTACGTAATGATATTTCTTTGTTTGTGTAGATAGACTTAGAAACTCTTTACGATGCATGGGAGAGATACAAGGACTTACTGAGAAGGTGCCCTCATCATGGGTTACCGCTTTGGCTACAGGTTCAAACATTCCATAATGGCCTGAATCCTTCAACTCGACAAATGGTTGATGCAGCTGCTGACAGAACCATAAATAATAAAACACCTAAAAATGCTTATGAGTTTATTGAAGAGATGTCACTAAATAACTATCAGTGGCAAGTCATGAGAACTAAGCCAACTAAAACAGCAGGCGTTTATAACATCGATTCGGTTACTATGCTGTCAAACCAGGTAGAACCTCTAAATAAAAAGATTGATGGTTTACTTGGTTCTACTCATGTACATCCAGTAATGAGGCACGAGACGAATGGAGGGGGAGCATGCACAGAGTATCAACCCTTCAACCCTAGCATCGAGGAGGAACAAGTCTAATATATGGGTAACAATAACTTTAGATCCCAAAATAACCCATATAGTAACACTTATAATGCAGGTTGGAGGAACAATCCCAATTTCTCGTGGGGCGGTCAAGGAAATCAAAGACCACAACATCCTCCGGGTTTTCAACAACCACCCTATCAACAGGAAAAGAAACTAAACCTTGAAGAGATGCTATCTAAATTTATCTCGGTGTTAGAAACCCATTTCCAGAACACCGAGACAAGACTTAAAAATCAACAAGCGTCGATCCAAGGGCTCAAAACTCAGATAGGCCAGCTGTCCAAACTAATTTTGGAAAGACCACTAGGAAGTTTACCTAGTAACACCAAATCAAAAGAGCATGTAAAAGCAGTTACACTAAGGAGTGGGAAAGTGTTAGCAGAATTTGAAAAGAAGCTAACACAAGAAGCCATGATAAGCGAAAGGGGGGAAGAAAAACCCAAAAATAGTGACAAACCAGTGCCGAAGGAATATAAAGCACCAGTTCCATACCCAGCAAAATTGAAAAACGATCGCATTGATACATAATTTGGTATGTTTCTTGAACTTTTTAAGCAATTACATATCAACTTACCTTTTGTTGAGGCCATCTCGCAGATGCCTACATACGCAAAATTTTTGAAGGAGCTTCTAACAAATAAAAGGAAGTTCGAAGACTTATCTATAGTAGAACTCAACGAGGAGTGCTTAGCCATACTCCAAAACAAACTGCCAACCAAACTGAAAGATCCAGGAAGTTTTACTATCCCTTGATTAATTGGTAGTTTGAATGTTGAGAAAGCACAAGCTGATTTAGGCGCTAGCATTAATTTGATGCCATATAAAATGTTCAAACAACTTGGTCTTGGGGAACCTAAACCCACTAGGATGGGTATTCAATTAGCCGGTAGATCTGTTAAATATCCTAGGGGAATTATAGAAGACGTACTTGTGAAAATAGATAAATTCATATTTCCTATTGACTTTGTTGTGCTGAACATGGACAAAGATGTGGAAGTGCCCTTAATTTTAGGGCACCCATTTTTAGCCACTACCAGGGCTATAAGCGATGTGGGTGACAGTAAATTGGTACTTAGAGTAGGTGACGAGGAGATTATCTTTAAAATTTATGATGCTATGAGGTTTTCTAGGGAACAGGATGATTCATGTTATTTTATTGACTCTATTGATCATACTACTTAAGACTTTTTTCAGGAAATTATACAGAAAGACACGACAGAATTGTATCTAGCTCAAGAAGAGGAGATAGATGATGAACCTAATGAGCATTCTTTAAGACAAGTAGAATATGAGGGCATTAAGATAAACGATGAACTTAAACAAAAGCCCTCTATTGAAGAGCCTCCCAAACTGAAACTTAAACAATTACCAAACCACTTGGAATACGCATTCCTTGAAAATAATTCTACATTACCAGTTATTATTGCTTCTAACCTACAACCCAAGGAGAAAGATGAATTAATTCGAGTATTAAAAGAATATAAAAAGGCCATATCTTGGAAAATTTCTAACATTAAAGGAATCAACCCTTCTTTTTGCACCCACAAAATTTTGATGGAAGATGAATACAGACCGTGTGTGCAAGCTCAAAGACAATTGAACCCCAACATGTAGAAAGTTGTTAAAGCCGAGGTAATTAAACTTCTAGATGCTGGAATTATTTATCCTATTTCTGGCAGTTCTTGGGTAAGTCCAGTGCAGGTTGTCCCTAAGAAAGGAGGCATGATGGTTGTGACCAACGAGAAGAATGAATTAATCCAAACAAGGACAGTCACAGGATGGAGAGTTTGCATTAACTACAAGAAACTGAATGATGCCACAAGAAAAGATCACTTCCCCTTGCCATTCATTGACCAAATGTTGGAAAGATTATCTGGGCACATGTACTACTACTTTTTAGACGGACTCTCAGGCTACTTCCAAATCCCAATAGCTCCTGAAGATCAAGAAAAGACGACATTCACATGCCCATATAGTACGTTTTCTTACCGTAGAATGCCTTTTGGATTATGTAATGCTCCCGCCACTTTTCAGCGATGTATGATGGTCATCTTTGTCGAACTCGTGGAAGATATCATAGAAGTATTTATGGATAATTTCTCGGTATTTGGTAACTCTTTCCATCTTTGTCTTAAAAATTTAAAACGAGTTTTAATAAGATGTGAGGAAATGAACCTTGTGCTTAACTGGGAGAAATGTCACTTCATGGTTCAAGAAGGTATTGTATTAGGGCATAAAATTTCTAGTAAATGGATTGAAGTGGACAAAACTAAAATAGAAACAATCGAAAAATTACCCCCTCCTAGTTCAGTTAAGGCTATTAGAAGCTTTTTAAGACATGCTGGTTTTTATAGAAGAATTATTAAGGATTTTTCTAAAATAGCTAAGCCTTTGACTAAATTTGTAACATCCTGAAATAGGGCCTAGTCGGAATAGTGATTTCGGGACCACAAATTTGACATCAAAACATTTATTTTATGATTATTTTGAGGCCTATAATATGAGTATATGCATGTGTTAAAGTTTTACGAAGAAATTCTAAGTGTAAGGTGTCTAATTAAAAATTAGGGACTAAATTGAATAAATTGAAAAACTTGATTCTAGAAGCAATTTGTATGAAATTTCTTTATATTATGAATTAGAAGGTATTGGAGAGTAATTTTCCCAAATTCTAAATTTTTGGACAAAAATAGGCTTACATGGACAATTTTAAAGAAAGGGCATAAAGGCATTTTGGTCATTTGGCTTTTTAATGGAATAAAATGGAAAAAATCAAGCCAAAATTAGCCATTTTCTTCCCCATAGCTGCCAAAATTCTCTTGTCACCATAGCTAGGGTTTTCAAGCTTTCCAAGCTCAATAGTAAGTACTCTCAAGCCCCGTTTTTAATGCTCTTCGTATTTTTGAAATCTCGGTAGCTTGCTCTCTCCATTTCTACCCATATTTCATGCTAGGGTTCATGTCTAAAAATTTACCCATGCATGAGTTGCTTGTATTTTAATGGATTATGGAGGAATATGATAGATGAATGTGTATTAAACATCTTTTCCTAGTTGATTCTCATGAAAAACCCTTATAGAAACTATTTTGCAAAAGATGTAAATGTATGGTAGAAATGAGAAAATAATGGATAATGTGGGCTACCATAAAAAGAAAAAGTGTTTGGCTAGGCTTGGGTAAGATAGAAAGTGCATGTGTTTCATTATCCGAGCCTAGGGACCAAATTGTAAAAATGTGAAAGGTTAGGGGGAAAACGGTCATCTAGACCGGGGGTAGATATTAAACTTGAAATGTTTAATGTGGGGTATTAATGAGTTAATTTTGTTGATATAGACCCTGAGGAACAAATTCCGGAGGTCGATTGTGGTAAACGCAAGGTTTCGGAGTAATCGAAACACAATCCCAAAAAGAATACCAGGTAAGTTCAGATAACTTAAAGTAAACCCCTAATATGCATAATTGTATGAGTTATGAATGCATGATATTTGCATTTATTGATGGTATGAAAATGCATGAAATGTACCTTTGGTAATGACTTGTTAATAACTATCCCGGTTGAGGTTAAAAAGTGGATTCGATGGATAAACCATGTTTTACATGTGAATTGAGATCTTGCATGTGTTGCAGTAAGGATTTAGCCCAGACGGGTAATCCGTGATCTCAAGTTTGGAAAGGAATCTAGCCCGGACGGGTGTTCCTTGAATGATCAAGCCTCCCGAAGAATATATGTGCATTACGGATTTAGCCCAGATGGGTAATCTGATTAGGGTCTGAATTTAGCGTGGACTGGTAATTCAGATCCAAGCTCATTAAGGGTGTTTGTCATTATAAGGGATTTAGCCTGGACTGCTAATCCCAACATCACCTTACGAGTTCATGATGTAGAGGATTTAGCCTAGACTGGTAATCCTGCCATGAGATGTGAGGTTCGCGGGAGTGCATATATGTGAAATGGTCATTCATAAGAATTGATGGATAATGGACATTCCATCAAGATTTCCTACAACTCACCGGGATTAATGTGATGTATGTCAATAAGATGATGAATAATGAGCTCATCTACATAAATTACATGATGCTTTGTTATGTGACTAACTCATTGATTGAGTGCATGTGATAGGAAATCATTTCATAATGGATGATTTCATGAATTAAGTATGGATGTATGCTAATTACTCGGTAAGTTTACTTCCCTGTTATTCGAGCTTACTAAGCATGTAAATGCTTACCCTTCTCTTTTTCCCTGTTTTTATAGAGCTCGAGGACTCATAAGGATTGGAGGACAATTGGAGAGTCAACACACTATCAACTAAACAAGCTTTGGTATAAAGACTCTGTTTATTTTGTTCAATGGCATGTATAGTATTTTTGAGTATTTTGTTATATGTGTCATTCGATTTGCCAAGTAAAGGCATGTAAAAATATGTTTATCACTTTGTATATGACCATGAAAGTTGGCTTAATTTAAGTAGGCAATGACCTACGATTTTACGCATGGTTTTAATTACAAATGATGGGTTGCTATTAATTGGAAATGAGTCACATGAATGAGCCAATTTCGGATGGATTAATGTAACGTGGGAACCCATGACACTAAATGGGAAATAACCATTTATGTATGAAACCAATGATATGAGGTTTCCATGCAACTATTTTCATTAAGATTATTTACAAGTGTAAAGTCATGTTTCTCTCAAACTTGGTAATTTCTAAGCATAAAAGGTAGAAAGGGGTGACCTTAGGCTTCGAATGTAGCATATTAGAGTCCACATGGTTGGACACACGGGCGTGTGTCTAGGCCGTGTGTGACACACGGTTTTCTCCCATGGGTGTGTGCTATGGCTGTGTGTCCCCTGCACTTAAAATTTTAGCTCAAAGTTGTACACGGGTAGGGCACACGGGCGTGCACCAAGGCCGTGTTAAAATGATAGTTTCGTCCACGGGCAGGCAACATGGGCGTGTTCCATGGCGGTGTTGATAATTCAGTGTTGCCCACGGGTGAAGGGCATGGGCGTGCCCTAAAGATACACGGGTGTGAGTCTACACATCTCACCTGCATGGGCGTGTGTTCCTTTATGTTAAGGAAAATTTTTATGAGGAGCCCAAGGGTTATCGAACATGCCGTATTTGTCCCGCATTGCCTTCCGATATGTTATATGTCTCGAAGGCCTATACAAGGGACGAGATATTCATGATTGAAAAGCTTAGGATTCAAACGAAATTTTGTGACTTAAGTTAGTATACTGAAAGTGTAAAGTTCTGGTATTGCCTCAATCCCTGTCCGGTGTTGGATACGTGTTAGGGGTGTTACATTTATTGGTATCAGAGCTATGGTTTAGTCGGTTCTAGGACTACCGTAGAGGATGTTAAAGTTTGCTATACATGCCATTATTCAAGTTTTGATAGTGTGACGTCTCCTGGTTGTTTAAAATTGTTTTGAATATAGTAAATGTGACTCCAATCAAGCACAAGATGAGTCTGAGGGAGCCGAGAGCCATGCTTCAGCTTCTGTGCAACAAGCTGTATTTAGTAGTAGTAGGAGGCTAATGTCAGAAGGCTGAGAAGAGGCCCGAGTTGCCTTCTTTGATATGATGGATGAATGGTTTGGGGATTATCTAAGAAATCGCCCCAATATATCAAGACCTCCCCTACCCCCTAACCAAAATGATGAGGATGTGCCACGAGGTATGGCACCAGTGAGAATCAGTAAGGCCCCTGTAGATAAGCTTAGAAAGTATGGGACCGAGGAATTCAGAGCGAAAGTTGATGATGATGCTGAAAGAACTGAGTTCTGGCTCGAGAACACTACGCGGGTGCTAGATGATTTGTCGTGCACACCTGAGGAATTTTTGAAGTGTGTTGTGTTCCTTTTGAAGGATACTGCATACAATTGGTGGAAGTCCGTATCCTCAGTAGTGTCGAAAGAAAATATTACTTGGGATTTCTTCCAAGCAGAGTTTAAGAAGAAATACATTAGCCAGCGGTTTTTGGACTCGAAGCGAAAGGAGTTCCTGGAACTTAAACAAGGTAACAAGGCTGTAGTGGAATACGAGAGAGAGTTCGTACGGCTAAGTCAGTACGCAACTGAATGGGTCCAAACTGAATTGGAAATGTGTAAACGCTTCGAGGAAGGTCTGAATGAGGATATCAAGTTGTTGATTGGGATCTTGGAAATACGGGAGTTTGCCTCATTCGCCAATCAAGCCAAGAAGGCCGAGGAACTTAATAATGAAAGAAAATGAGCTAAGAGAGAGGCTCGAGTTGTGAGCAAGAGGTCTAGCGGAAAAACACTCTCGTTCTCCATAAAGAAAGCCAAGAGCCTACATGAACGCTCCACTTCGTCAGTGGGATATTCGGATAGATCAAGAAGCTTTAAGCGACGAGGCCAAAAGTCTTCCTCCCCGATGGTGACTAGTGTGGGGAGTGTAGATGATCAAAAACTGAAGTGTAAGACTGCAACAAATTTCACTTCGGAGAGTGCTGAATGAAAAGTGGCGCGTGTTTCAGATGTGGTTTTTTTAATCATTTTCTCAGAGATTGCCCAGAACGAGCTGAAAAAGAGGTGGAAATAGCTCCGAAGTCGAGTGCTCCCATTCTACGAGGTAGACCTCTAAGATATCGTGGGAGTGCTAGTGGCAGTCGAGTCGAGATGAAAGGCGCTGCAAAACCAGAGGTTTGAGCTCCAGCAAGAACGTATGCGATACGTGCCCGAGGGGAAGCTGCTGCCCCTGATGTTATTACGGGTACTTTCTCTTTTTTAATATAAGTGTTGTTGCTTTAATTGATCCGGGGTCGACGCATTCATATATTTGCATGAGATTGGCGTCTAGTATGAACATACCTATTGAACGTATGGAAGATATTATTAGAGTGTCGAACCCACTAGGCAGATCAGTCCTAGTTGATAAGGTATGTAAAAATTGTCCTTTGACGATTCAAGGTCGTTGTTTCCCAGCTAACCTTATGTTGTTACCATTTGATGAATTTGATGTAATACTTGGTATGGATTGGTTAGCCCTTCATGATGTAACAGCGAATTGTGGTAGTAAGTTCATTAAGTTAAAATGCCTGGATGGTAAGATTCTATGGATCGAATCAAAAGAATCATGTTTTACATGTGAATTGAGATCCTACATGTATTGCAGTAAGGATTTAGCCCGGACGGGTAATCCGTGATCTCAAGTTTGGAAAGGAATCTAGCCCGGACGAGTGTTCCTTGAATGATCAAGCCTCCCGAAAAAATCTCTGCATTACGGATTTAGCCCGGATGGGTAATCTGATTAGGGTCTGAATTTAGCCTGGACTGGTAATTCAGATCTGAGCTCATTAAGGGTGTTTGTCATTATAAGGGATTTAGCCTAGACTGGTAATCCCGACATCACCTTACGAGTTCATGATGTGGAGGATTTAGCCTAGACTGGTAATCCTGCCATGAGATGCGAGGTTCGCGGGAGTGCATATATGTGAAATGATCATTCATAAGAATTGACGGATAATGGGTATTCCATCAAGATTTCCTACAACTCAACGGGATTAATGTGATGTATGTCAATAAGATGATGAATGATGAGCTCATCTACATAAATTACATGATGCTTTGTTATGTGACTAACTCATTGATTGAGTGCATGTGATAAGAAATCATTTCATTATGGATGATTTCATGAATTAAGTATGGATGTATGCTAATTACTCGGTAAGTTTACTTCCCAGTTATTCAAGCTTACTAAGCATGTAAATGCGTACCCCTCTCTTTTTCCCTGTTCTTACAGAGCTCGAGAACTCATAAGGATTGGAGGACAATTGGAGAGTCAACACACTATCAACCAAATAAGCTTTGGTATAAAGACTCTGTTTATTTTGTTCAATGGCATGTATAGTATTTTTGAGTATTTTTTTATATGTGTCATTCGATTTGCCAAGTAAAGGCATGTAAAAATTTCTTTATCACTTTGTATATGGCCATGAAAGTTGGCTTAATTTAAGTAGGCAATGACCTACGATTTTACACATGGTTTTAATTACAAATGACGGGTTGTTATCAATTGGCAATGAGTCACATGAATGAGCCAATTTTGGATGGATTAATGTAACATGGGAACCCATGACACTAAACGGGAAATAACCATTTATGTATGAAACCGATGATATGAGGTTTCCATACAACTATTTTCATTAAGATTATTTACAAGTGTAAAGTCATGTTTCTCTCAAACCTGGTAATTTCTAAGCATAAGAGGTAGAAAGGGGTGACCTTATGCTTGGAATGTAGCTTATTAGAGTCCACATGGTTGGACACACGGGCGTGTATCTAGGCCATGTGAGACACACGGTTTTCTCCCACGGGCATGTGCTATGGCCATGTGTCCCTTGCACTTAAAATTTTAGCTCAAAGTTGTATACGGGTAGGGCACACGGGCGTGCACCAAGGCCGTGTTAAAATGACAGTTTCGTCCACGGGCAGGTAGCATGGGCGTGTTCCATGGCCGTGTTGATAAGTCAGTGTTGCCCACAGGTGAAGGGCATGGGCGTACCCTAAAGATATACGGGCGTGTAAGTCCACACAGCCCACCTACACGGGCGTGTGTTCCTTTATGTTAAGGAAAATTTTTCTGAGAAGCCCAAGGGTAATCGAACGTGCCGTATTTGTCCCGCATTGCCTTCCAATATGTTATATGTCTCGAAGGCCTATACAAGGGACGATATGTTCATGATTGAAAAGTTTTGAATTCAAATGAAATTTTGTGACTTGAGTTACTATACTGAAAGTGTAAAGTTTTGGTAATGCCTCAAGCCCTGTCCGGTGTTGGATACGGGTTAGGGGTGTTACAAAATTGCTAGAAAAAGATATATCTTTTAATTTCAATCAGGAGTGTTTAGAAGCATTTAATACTTTAAAGGATAAATTAATTAGTGCTCCAATCATAATTGCACCTGATTGGAACTTACCATTTGAATTAATGTGTGATGCGAGTGATTTTGCATCAGGTGCAGTATTGGGACAGCGAAGAGACAAGCATTTTCAACCTATCTATTATGCTAGCAATACTTTGACAGCTGCAAAAGAGAATTATACTAATACAGAAAAAGAATTGCTAGCTGTGGTTTTTGCATTTGATAAATTTCGATCATATCTCATATTGTCTAAAGTTGTTGTTTACACTGACCATTCCGCCCTTCACTACCTTTTAACTAAAACTGATCTAAAACCTCTACTCATTCGATGGATTCTCTTATTGTAGGAATTTGACTTGGAAATTCAGGATAAGAAAAGAGCTGAAAATCTCGCGACTGATCATCTGTCCCGGCTTGAGAACTCCAATACCAAGGAACTAGATAAGTTGAAATAAATGATTCGTTTCCTAAAGAACAATTTTTCACTATATTTGACTCCAAGATACCTCGGTTTGCAGACATCGCAAATTTTTTAGCCGCTAACATTATCCTAAAAGGGTTAACACCCCAGTAAAAGAAGCGATTCTTTAATGATATGGAAAGCTAATTTTGGGACGACCCCTTTCTTTTTCGCAGATGTGCAGCGTTACAAGATCAGAAACATCAAAAATACTAGAACATTGCCACTCAGGGCCAACTGGAGGACACTATAGTGGAACTAAGACCGCACATAAAATACTTAAATCAGGTTTTTACTGGCCCTCGTTATTCAAAGACGCTAACAGGTACGTTACTTCATGCGACAAATGCCAACGGACAGGTAACATATCTAAACGTGATGAAATGCCTCAAAACTATATGCTTTCATGTGAAATATTTGACGTTTGGGGTATCAATTTCATGGGTCCATTTCCCAATTCATTTGGGAATAAATACATCTTAGCAGCAGCTGATTATATGTCCAAATGGGTGGAAGCCCAAGCTCTGCCTACTAATGATGCTAGAGTGGTAGTACGTTTCCTTAAGAAACTCTTCTCGAGATTCAGAACACCTAGAGCAATTATCAGTGACAGGGGCACTCATTTTTGTAATACCCAATTTGAAAAAACTCTTAAGAAATACGGAGTTCATCATAGAACAGCCACCCCATACCATCCTCAAACTAATGGACAAGTTGAAGTGGCAAACCGAGAAATCAAACGGATCCTTGAAAAAACAGTAGAATCAAACAGAAAAGATTGGGCAATGAAAGTGGATGATGCCTTATGGGCTTATAGAACTACTTTTAAGACCCCCATAGGGACATCACCTTACAGACTTGTTTATGGAAAAAGTTGTCATCTACCATTCGAACTAGAGCATAAAGCTTTTTGGGCTATTGAATTTCTAACCTTGATCCCGAACTTGCAGGAAAAAAATAGGTTGATGTAGCTGAACGAACTTGATGAGTAGCGAGCCAATGGATATGAAAACTCACGGCTATACAAGGAAACAACAAAGCAGCACCATGACACTCGTTTAAAGCAACGAAAACAATATGAAGTTGGAGATCTTGTCCTCTTATACAACTCAAGACTCAAATTGTTTCCTGGGAAACTTAAATCACGATGGTCAGGACCTTTCGTAATTCAATCTATTCTTCCATATGGCACAATAGAGGTAAGTCACCCATCACACAGTACTTTCAAAGTAAATGGACATCGTCTCAAACTTTATAATGGTGAGAATTTTAAAGATGATGGAGAGGAGCTACGACTCCACAAACCGCCCTGAATAAACCAACAAGGTAACAGTCGAGCTTAGACTATAAACAAGCGCTTCTCGGGAGGCAACCCGAGTACTAACGGTTTTAAATTATTTAAATATAAATTTTTAAACATCTAGGTCACTAATAGAGTCTTTGAAGCACATGTTTTCAACTCCACACGGCCGATCACACGGCTGTGCTTAAGGCTGTGTGACCACTACGGACAAAACACGACCGTGCGATACGGCCGTGTGAAAATAGGGTAAAAGTTATCTTTCCCAACACAAGATGTGATAAGTGGCCACGGGCGTGCGACCTTGCCGTGGTCAAATCTTCCAAATGAACACGGGCGTGCAACACGCCCGTGTTTATCACCCATGGACAACACTGTCAAAATAACACGGACATGCACAGAGCTACACGACCGTGGGAGAAGCGAACCACATCACACATGGTCGTGTAACATGATCATGTAGCCACACGGCCTAGACACATGGGCGTGCCCGAAGGCCGTGTGACGACATCTCACTTCGTGACAAACACAGGCTGGACACGATCCACACGGGCGTGTGAACCGGCCGTGCCACTTGAAAAATTAGATTATCTATCTTATTTTATTTTTCTTTTATTAATTTTTGAAGATTCTTTTGTTTTTAAACACGGCTTATCTTTATGATTACTATCAAATTATTCCACCAATTCTCCTTTTGTCCTTCAGAATCATGTTTTTCCTCCAATTTTATTTCCAACAACTCGCTCTCACTAATCCAGGAATCTCATCCATTTTTAACTCAGGAAGTTTCACTTTTCTCCCTATCTTATGAACTTACACTTACATTTGTCAAAATATCTATCTTTGTACATTGAGGATAATGTACATCTTAAGTGTGGGGGGATATTCATTTAATTATCAAAAAAATCCCTGAATGACTGCCTTGTTCCCTTGAAAAGCTCTCATATCATATTTAGGATAAATTTTGATTGATTTATGATTTTATTTGATATATCTTGAATTACAACATAGGCATTTATGCATTTATTGTTTAAACTTTAAGACATTAGAGAATTAAGCATGATAAGTTGATTTTTAAGAATTTAAAATTTTAGGTTGTTTCCCAAAAGTTTAGGTATTACTTTGAGTTGGAATTCATAAGTTTTAAACATCAAAAAGCCATAATTCTTGTGAGATTTTTGAGCCTTTTGAGCATCTTTTAATTCTTTCATGCTCACTTTTATTGTTGCTTTGAGTGCGTTAGTATTGAACTGTTATTCTAGAACTTGCTTGATTATGCATGTCAAGGCCACACCATTTGATTTGATATGTCAAACTGATTAAGGCACTTAGGATTAACCCACTCATGCCATGAAAACCCTACCTCCAAAATTAACCCCTAGTAAACCCCTTTGAGCCTAACAACCCTTTTTTTGTATTACCCATAATATTAACCTTTAACCGATTATTGTTGAAATCCCCTAAATTAAATTTGATCCCTATTTTTTTCGAGATTTGAATTTAAATAGCTGCTCAACTATGTCTTGTTATTAATAGTTAGTCTATGTTATTTAACTTGTTCTTAAAAAAAAACTACATATACACATTAGTAGTAATCTTTTATTTTTGAGCTTAAGTATTTAAATTCCATATTCTGAGAAAAAGCTCTGTTGTACGCAAGTAATGATTAAATATTTTTCTAGTTAAGTGATTTTTCAATTCAATCTCGATTCTAACCATTTCTTTCAGCTTGTGACCACACCCCCTAACCAAAGCCATGTTACAACCCTCTAAAGACCTTTTGATTGATGGATCATCTCAATTTATAGTGGTGGAGATGTGATTTTCATGCAAGCCTATGGTAATAACTTTTCATATTAACTGTGAGTGCTACTTACATTGTCCTTAAACATTTTGAGTGATTTGAGTGAATCTTTAGTGAGGATGTTAAACTCCGTGAGATTTCGAATTGAGGTAACCACTTAGATAAGGGGAGACGCCTAAGTTTTTGCGTGATTAAATACTCAACCTGGAATGTTTGAAACTTTGATGTTCTTTCAGTTGAATTTTCAATGTATGATTACCTATGGATTATTTTGAGATATTATCGATAGAAATTATAGGTTGAGCAGAATTTATTTTGATTTTGAGTTGAGAATTTTGCTTGAGGACAAGCAAATGCTTAAGTGTGGGGGTATTTGATAAACCATAATTTATACATATTTTTACCCCATCCTTAACACATTTTATGGATGATTTTTCCTTAAAATTGGTGAATTTGATGCTTCTAATGCCTTAATTTCATGTTTTATACTTAGGTGGGCATAGGAGAGTGAAAGGAACGAGAAACGAGCCAAAAACTGAGAAAATGGGCCAAAGTACGAAATCAACACGACCTAGACTTCCTCACACGGGCAGACCACACGGCCGTGTCAATCTGGAAAAATCGAAGCACGACTCACATGGGTAGACCACACACCCGCGCCTATTTAACAAGCTTGACCACGGCTTAAAATACTCGCACACAGGTGTGTCCTTGCCGAGCCCAAGTTGAGTCCAATTCAAAAAAGGCTAATTTTGAGGGCTTTTAGGCATTCTAAAGCCAATAAATACGCCCTAAAGGAAGAGCAAAAGGCACGGAGAGAAGGAGGCAGGGAACTGCTCAAGGGAAGCCAACTGATCCATCTCAGAATCTAGAGTCACCATCAAGACTGAAGATCTCCCTTCAATTTCCCTTCAGGAGTTTTGTGTTTTCTTTATGTTTTGTTCATTATTCTTCTAAGATGTTTTCCTTTTTAGTTATGAACTAAATCCCTTAAATACCTAAGGGGAATGAAACCTAAGACGAATTTTGTTATTATTTTCTGAATTGTATGATAAATATTTAACTTGTTCTTAATTATGTGTTCTTAATTCTTGTTTTGATATCCCAGGATACTAATTCAAGATAAGCTCTTATTCAGAGGAGGAATAGACCCTGTCTAAGAGTACATTTGTCATAATTAAGTGGAGTTGATTGCGTGCCTAGACATAGGGTGACAAGATTTTGCCGGATTAGGGTGAAACCTAATAAGGGGATCCATAGATCGACTTAATGCAACCCTAGGGTGTTAATTAGAGAAAGGTCTCAATTATTCAATCTAGGGATTAGACGTTATTAGTCCTGAATAGGGATAATAACATAACTTAGGGATCTCTACGGGACAAGTTAAATGAATAAATCGTCTGATTCGGAGCCAGAATAACAAGTAAAGTCTAGGTGGATTTTTCCTTAGGTTTTGTCTTAATTCAATCATTTTCCAAAAGCAATCCCCCAATTCTACTTTCTGTGAATTCTTAGTTTAGATAATTAGTTAGTTAAAACAAAATCCCCTTACTCTTAGGCTAGATAATAAAAAGACAGTCATTACTAGTACTTTTAGTTCTTTTGGGTTCGACAATCCGGTCTTGCTAAAACTATACTACTGTTCGATAGGTACACTTGCCTACATCGTGATAATAGTTAGTTTCAAGAATGATTCTTTTTAAATATTTAAAACCTGTCACACAAAAATCACGATCACTCTCCAAGCACCCCTTCGTGGACACCAAGGCCAAAAAGCTGATGATTACTTCTCCAAAGCAGCATTTTAAAGCTTTCACATTTGTTGGAAAATCCCATTCACTCTTGTGGCCATTCGGTTATGTGTGTTCACACATAATGGACTACTCAAATTCGGTTTTCACACTAGAAGGGCCATTGACATGCCCTAAGCTTCACATTAAAATCAAGAAGATTTAGCTCCACAAAGCAGTCCATTAAAGGGAGCAATTAGTCCCCTTGGCCGAATATAGACTAGGCTATTTAGCTTTCCACCATTTCAATTAATGTCCAGCTGAATAATCACCATCTTTGTGTTTCCCATACTAAGAAGCTTCTGGGGACGTTCAAGAAACTTCAAGGAAATTTTCAGCCTCTTTTTAGCTTCAATGTACCGTCCATTCAGCTCACTCAAAGACCATTCAGCTAGCCACTTGTTTTCGCTATAAATATTTGTTCAAATTGATTGTAAAAGGACTTTTTGCCATTTTATTTGAATGAACATTTGTTCTTGTGAGGTTAATTTCCTCTCCAATTTCGTACGAGTCTCGAGTGACTTATCTAGCTCGCTAGTGGCGTCAACCCAAACTTATTTCTGAACTTATCACCAAGCATTGATGTGGCATTCAACTATCCTTCGACCATCCATTTTATCACCTTAAACAATATAGGAACCGGGGTGACACTCTTATAGTGTTGATCACTCCTGATGTTTAAGTTCACCTTCCATTTCCGTCATTCGCCAAAATTATCTATCTTTGTTTCTTTTAGTCAAACCCACCTTAGTCATAATTAAGCCTAATATTTAAGTCCGTTTTAATAACTTACCCGATACTTAGCCAATTTCTTAAATATTTAAAATCGAATGATACTTTCTCGAAGACGATCGGGCAACTTGATCGACTCGACTATCTACGCTGGGCCGGATCACATCAATTACATTTGCCGAATGCACACTTTCCTAGCAACTACTACACGCACAGCCCTGCCTCGTACAATGCTACCGCTGAACTAGCAAATTACTGTTGCTCACATCCACTTGCTCACACCTAGCCCTTTTTTTGCACCAGCCTCACTTCCAACTTGTGCGCTCTCACGAGTACCTCAAGCCCTTGCGCACTGCTGTGGCTCCTCGCCTCAAGTCATGCACAACACTGCACTAGTTGCATGCCTCTTATCACCTTTTCACCCTAACTTTTTACAATTTTCCATAACCCCAAGCCACAATCTGACCACTTGTTTTCCAGACACATTACACCTCCTAGATTCATCAACCGATCACCCTCTAAACCAACCCTCACTGAAAATATTTTGCTCCCAATTTAATTTTCATTATTAGGTTCTTATTTTTATTTACAAAAAGGTGGTAAGAAATTTCTTTCTATTAAATTTTAATTTAATTATTTACCCTTTCCAATTTCATGAATTGTTAAAATTTTAAATTAATTAAATTTTTGAGAAAATATTTGTTTTCATCCTATATTCAGGTTAATCATGCCTCGCAAAAGAACTCGTGACTCTGTCCAAGTTCAAGAATTTCTAAACAAATTTCACTATGAAGAAGCCAAAGTGAGATACAACAGCATCTTTAAAAATCAGCAATTGCTTCCAGAAAAAGTCTTTACACTGAACGAAAGCAACTAGATCAGTTTCATGGCACGCTTTGAACAAATTGCTGAAACCCTCAATTGGGAGTTGTTCTGTGAGAAAAGACCTAGTGTAGATAAAGAGTTAGTTCATGAATTTTATGCGAATTTGACCTCAAGTGAATTAATAGAAGTTTCTATCCGAGGAATTAAGGTACCAATAAGCTCAAACACTATTAATAAATTCTTTGAATTACCTGATTTTGAAGATGACAAATATTCTTCTTTGATGAAAAATATTGAGGTTGAAAAATTGCAAAAAATTCTCGAGGAACTTATTGTTCCGGGTTCTAAATGGATTGTGTCAAATAATGGAACTCACACTTGTCATAGAGAATATTTGACACCATTAGTGAAAGTATGGTTCTACTTTATTCGATTTAGCCTTATGCCTATTTCACATGGGACCACAATTTCATTAGAGTGAATGGTCTTGTTATACTCAATTTTAACAGAAAAGACCATTAATGTGGGAAAAATCATTCTGAAGGAAATGTGAAATTGTGCCGCTAGACATTTTGGCCCATCTTACTTTCCCTTTACGATAACAATTTTGTGCTTGAAAGCTAAAGTTCTTGCAAATGTAAAGAAGACAGGTTATAGCCAGGGCACAATCACAGGTTGGGACCTTTACCAAATGGTCGGAGATTGTGTTCTACAGCAACAAGTTAAATTAAGTGAGGATCCTGAAGAAGAAGATCCCACAGAGGTCGAACCAATGTAGTCAGCTAAAATCCCTAATAAGGTAGAACCAATTGAGCCAATAACCGAACCTGACATGGCGACCTCAACATTCAGAACTCAATTGCCTCATCCAAATCTTCGTGATGAGTTGTTAAAGTTGATGGACACTGTAACAACCCATTTTTCAATAGTGACATAATAGTGGTTTTGGGACCACATATTTCTATGTGTTAACTCATAAATATTATTTATAGAATATTTACAGAGTTATTAGACTCATTAAAATTTGGTTAAGAAATTTTAATGTTTAGATACTTAATTAAGGCAAAAGGACGAAATTGTAAAAGGTGCAAAACCTGTTAATTATTGCATTTAGATGATTCAATAGCTTAACTAATAAATTTGGAGGACTAATAATGCAATTAGACCTTATTGTTTGATAGTGGATAGTATTGGAGTGAAAATTAGAGAAAAACTTTAAAAGAAAATGTAGATAATGGTAATTTTGTAAATAAGTAGAAATTAACTTAAAACATAATGAAAATTCACCAACATTTTCTTCATTTTTCTTCTTGGATGGTTGAAACGTCCATTTTCAAAACCTTGAAGTTTTTGCAGGCTTTAAGTGGAAGCATGTAAGTGAAATTGATATCGTTTCTTGAAATTTTTATGTTTTTGAGATTATTACAACTAGGTCTAGCTAGCCCAAATCTTCATTCTTGAATCTGTTAAAATTTTTAGAAGTTTCCATTGATGAATCTTTCATGTTTTTTATGATAGCTATGTGTTTGAACCATTGATTGTGGAATTTGGTTGTTTTGTAAAGTGATTTTTATTATATTTTGATTTAAGGATTAAATTGTTAAAATGTCAAAATTTTAAGGTTTGATAGTGAAACTAATGTATAGTATGGACTGTTAAATGGCCTAGTATATTTGGCAATAATTTGATTCCTAGAAAATGGTTAATTTAATGATTTCCGGGTTAGAGGACTAAATTGCGAAATCTATAAAACTTTAGGGAAAATGTGTAATTACTGGAAATTTATGGGTAATATACATTGAATGGAATGTGAAATGTATATGTGATTAATGTATTGTGTTCAATTATTATATAGATCAAGATTTGAATCAAAGAGACAATAACAGAGGAAAAGGGAAAATATTGGAACAGCCCGTGCTTATTAACCGAAATTAAATAGTAGGTAAGTCCATAGTATTTCCATACATAAATAAAGTTCTACATGTAACATTATATTATTGTTCTTTAGTTAATATGTTTATAGATAATTATCCTGAATGCACATACGTGCCCTTGTTTCCATTTGTTGCCCTTGAATGCACATGCATGCCCTTGCTTGTATTTCAGTACCCCTGAATGTACACATGGCCCTAGTTTTACTTTGGCAACCTTGAATCAAATAGTATGTGAAATTTGTCTAATTATATTTAGATTAAATGTTATACTATTTCCTTACTAATTTATATAAACTTATCGATTCTTGTGGATTGTTTTGTAAATTATCGTTGCTGATATCTTGGAAGGATTAAACAACCAGCTTACACTATATATCTAAATTGGTAGTTTTTGTATCTCCTAGGGTAGTGGCATGTATATATAGATAAATATGTGGTTTTGAAATGTATAGGATGTTTTGTAATGGTGTCTTAGTAGGTTTATGCTTTGAAGGTTGTGTTTGGTTTGGTGAGCTTTAATGCTTCACCAAGTATTGTCATTTTGGGCAGTTTCAAATCCTTGTATATAAGGTTCATTTTTGGTATTTTATGATAACTTGAAAATGGTTATTTATGATAAGTTTTGGTAAGTGTTTGTACTAGATTTTATGCATGAACTAAGGTAATGTTGGTTTGTTTTGGTATGGAAGGTTTTGATGTATTTGTGGTGCCTTTGAATGGCACATTGGTTAGATGAATTACGTTATTTGAAATGGCATGATTATTTATATTTGAATGATGCTTAGGTCCCTTGAAAGTGTGCATAAATGGATAGGTTAGTTATGCATGAATTGGTTATGAAATGGCTTGATTTTAGGTAAAATTTTAGGTTCACACAGCCTAGCAATATGGCCATATGTCATTTGAGAATTTCTTAGTGTTCAAGTCAGTGAGTTACACGGCCTGGCACGTGGGTGTGTGGGGCTACTCAGTGAGTTACACGGTTGAAGACACGGGCTAGGACATGGCCATGTGTCCCTAGTTCGAATGTTGCCTGGCCTAGAGTGCTTTCACACGGCTAGCCTGTGTCCTTATGACCCCTATTTTCTAGTTTTTATAACTTTTCCTTAAAACTTCTATTTTGTTTCAAATTAGTCCTGATTTGCCTCAAAAACTATTTTTAGGGCCTCGAAAGATCGATTTAGGGATGAAATGCTTATGATTGATATGTTTTAAATGCCATTTATTTATTTAATGTTATATTGGTGAATGTTTCTCAATTGTATAGTAATGCTTCGTAACCCAAATTCGACGACGGAGATGGGTTATGATGCTACATTTAGTGGTATTAGAGCTACGGTTTAGTCGATTCTAGGACTAACATAGGGAATTAGAGTTTAGTATATACATACCACATATACTTATGATAGTGTGATGCTTTTGATCCGCTCTAATGTTCTATTTTCTTATTGATTCAAGATGTCGGCTGAGTCGAATCGGGCTATAGTTAACGTAGCTGAAAGTAATGTTCATGCTTCAAATCCTAAAGAAAGTAATAGTGAGTCGATTCCACAATCCTCTGGTGATGAAATGAAAATTGTGTTTCTCAAAATAATTAACTAGTGGTTCAATGAATTCAAATAAGCAAATCTTGCAACTCTGCCACTTCCATCCTTACTGTGCCTCATTTGACATCCTTGGGTCCTCAAAATCATGTACCTATGACTGTTATTCATGTATCCATAGATAAAATCCAGAAATGTGGAGCGGAAGAGTTTAGATGCAAGGTTGATGATGATCCTGCAAAAGCTGAGTACTAGTTATTGAATACGATGAGAGTCTTCATAGAATTGATGTGCACTCCTGAAGATTGCTTCAGATGTGTTGTGTCATTGTTAAAAGATGAAGCATACTTATGGTGGGACACTTTGAGCAGGATGACATCAAATAATCACATTAATTGGGATTTCTTTCAGATGGAACTCAAGAAGAAATATGTAAGTCGGTTGTTTATTGAAAAGAAAAAGAAATAATTTCTTGAATTAAAATAAGGGAATCAATCTGTAGTTGCGTAACAATGGGAATTTGTATAGTTAAACAAGTATGCCCATAATATAGTGTCAAATGAAGAAGAAATGTGTATTAGATTTGAAGACGGGTTGAATGATGATATTCGTATGTCTGTGGTACCATTAAAGTTATGGGAATTTGAAGAACTTTTGGAACAAGCCCAGGAAATTAAAGGAATTTGCAAAAGTAAATGACAATCAGATTTGAAATTTTGAGATTTTAACAAAAGAGGGTCATTCAAGCCTGCTCAAATGTCTTCATCGAAGAAGTTTAGAAATGATACTAGTCAATCAACTGCCCCTTCAAAGTTCATTGGAAGAGATAAAACAAGGCAAAGTAATTTTAAATCTATTAATTCTCTAACTTCTAGTGTCAAAAGTGTAAGAAATGTTGAGAGAACCGTCCCTTTTGTGATGATTGCAACAAAAGGCATTTTGGTGAGTGTCGATCAAAGTCGGGAGCTTGTTTCCATTGTAGATCTACTGATCATTTCCTTCGTAATCATTCGAGAAGGTAGAATGATTTTGGCAATCAAATAAACAAGGCTGAAGCAACCTCATAGAGAGGTAGACGATCTAGAAATGCTAGATATATTACTTATGGTCAAGGGAAGAATAGTGAGATAAATGAGCGATATTAAGCAAGAACATGTGTTAGAGCTTATGCAATCAGAGTCCGTGAGAAAGCTACTACCCCAGACGTTATTACTGGTACTTTTTCTCTCTTTGATATTAAAGTATATGCATTGATTGATCCTGGATCAACTCACTTGTATATATGCACTGCATTAGTAGAAAAAAAGAATTTACCTGTTACGTTCACTGGATATACTGTCAAAGTAATGAATCCACTGGGTCAGTGCTTTAGTTAATCAGATATGTAAATAGTGTCTATTGAAAGTTAGGGGTTATGATTTTCTAGCTAATTTGATGTTGTTACCTTTTGATGATTTTCATATCATTCTGGGAATGGATTGGTTGACTGAGCATAATGCAATAGTGACTTTTCGAAGGAAGCAAGTTAGTTTGAAACGTTCGAATGATGAGTTCATTTGTGTTAGGACAGATGGAGCTGATTGTATTATAAATGTAGTTTCAACACTGTTAGCTCTAAAATTGGTTAAAAAGGGATGTGAAGCTTATTTAGCCTATGTTGTTGATTCAGAAGTGGCTGAGGAGAAAATGGAACAAGTACTGATAGTTAAAGAATATGCTGATGTTTTTCCTAAAGAACTACCTGGGTTACCGCTGACTCGGGAAGTAGAATTTATGATCGAACTTGTGTCTGGAACTGCTTCAATTTCCATAACACCATATACGATGACCCATACAGAATTGAAAGAGTTAAAAGTAAAGTTGCAAGAGTTGTTAGATCGTTGATTTATTCAACCGAGTGTGTCACCTTGGGGTGCTCCAATTTTGTTCATAAAGAAGAAGGATGGGTCAATGAGACTATGTATAGATTATCGACAGCTGAATAGAGTCAGCATTAAGAATAAATACATGTTATCTCATATTGATGATTTCTTCGACTAGTTAAAAGGAGCTATAGTGTTTTTGAAGATCGATTTGAGATTCAGATATTATCAGCTGCGAGTTAAAGAGCAATATGTACAAAAACTACATTCATAACTAGATATGGTCACTATGAATTTCTACTGATGCCATTTGGTTTGACCAATGCTCCTGTGACATTTATGGATTTGATGAATTGGGTATTTCAATCATATTTAGATCATGAGCGATATGAAAATGGATCAAGTAATCTCCTCCTTTATCCAAGAAAAAGTATTTCTAGTTTGCATGGTCTAATCATTGATCTCGAAAATTTCTACAATAAAATTAGTAGGTCACTAGTATAGTTCCCTAGCCACGATTTTGCTATTTACTTTTACTTAAAACTGAAAAAAAAAATGAATGAAACAGAGGAGAAATAGTATTCTCCTGATGCGTAGAAAGAGTAAAGTAAGTACGACTTTGCTGAGCATTTAAGAGTGGTGATGCAAGCTTTGCATGAAAAACAACTATATGTAAAATTCAGTAAATGTGAATTTTGGCTACGAGAAGTTGATTTTCTGGAACATTATATTATTTGATGGAATCAGTGTTGATCCGAATAAAGTATTTGCAATTTTTTATTCGAAAATTCTAAAGAATGTTTCTGATGTTTGAAGTTTCTTGAGATTTTCCAAATACTATCGGTGATTCGTTAAAAACTTCTCAATTATTGCTTCACCTATGACCAGGTTACTATAGAAAAATGTCAAATTTGTTTGGTCTGTTGAGTGTCAACAGAGTTTTGATCAACTAGAAAACATTTAGCAGAAGCTCTAGTATTAACTCAGCCTGAATTTGGGATGTCATATGTTGTTTACAGTGATACGTCTCTCAATGATTTAGGCTACTTGTTAATACAATTAGGGAAAGTAGTAGCTTATGTTTCTCAATAGTTGAAACTGCATGAAAGAAATTATCTTACTCACGATCTTAAGCTAGCCGCGATTGTCTTTGCTTTGAAGATATGGAGGCATTATTTATATAGTGAGAAATGTCACTTGTATACTAATTACAAAAGCTTAAAATATTTAATGACCTAGAAGGAACTGAATCTGAGACAGCGATGTTGGTTAGAGTTACTAAAAGATTATGATTTGGTTATTGATTATCATCTCGGAAAAGCTAATGTGGTTGCGGATGCTGTAACGCCCCAAAATCTAAGCATTTATTTTTTGTATGTTGTGTTACACAAATATTTATTTCAGTGGTTAAGTGTTCTAGGACTTGTCTGAAGAGTTTGGGTTCAAGCCTTGGCTTGTACAAGATTTTT
Organism: Gossypium hirsutum; assembly: GCF_007990345.1. Classification (NCBI taxonomy): domain Eukaryota; kingdom Viridiplantae; phylum Streptophyta; class Magnoliopsida; order Malvales; family Malvaceae; genus Gossypium; species Gossypium hirsutum. Next base: position 57,065,875 of record NC_053428.1, read on the forward strand.
TTTTCTTGAATAAACCCAGTCTCTAGTTGGTAGGCTTCTTAAATAATGTTGGTAAAACATGACAGAATGGGCTTGCTGGTCTAAGGGATAGGTGGCATGTAGTGTTTGCCTGAGGTCTGAGGTTCCAATCCTAGTGGGCGCAGTGGGTTTTTATTTTGCTGCTGTGTCATGGGAGTGTTGTGGGTTGACTGAAACATTGATGAGGTTGAGGGGAATTCAAATGAGTTGTTGAGGGGAGGTGTGATAGGTTGGAGGAATTTTAGAAGAGATTTTAGGAGAAAATTGTGGGGATTTGTGGTGGGAGAAGAGTTGGTGCTGAATGGGAATTGTATTCTCTCTATGCATTTGGTTTTAGGGTTGGAAAATTACTCTTCTTTTGTTTGGTAAATATCAACATTGGTTCTTTTCTGTTCTTTAGAGAACAATTAAAGTCTTTCGGCATCTTTTGTTTCTGGCTTATTTCGAGTACCATTCAGGTTCTTTTCGTTTTTTGATTTTGCTTTCCCCCACAAACCCTTGCCTGACTGATTCTTTTTCTCTCATCTATCTTTCCATACTATTGCTGAATATTCCTTTTCCCTCTCTCAAACTCCTTCGGTTGTTAGCCTTGGTCTTTGGCCAATTCTCCTTGGCCCTTGCTCTCTCCCTTGGCTTTGTTCCTTTACCGAATACCTTTCTCCCTCCCCAATCGGTTGATGTTTTTCAGCCGAACATTTTGTCCTTTGCTAGAGCCGAATACCCTCTCAACTTCTGTGTTAGTCGAATACTTCATCTCAGGTTTGGGTGCTCAATTTTTATCTTTTCTCCCCTTCTACCGTAATAGCCTTTTATTTAACACCCCATTTTTCTACCATTTTTTGCTAGGGAGTGTGAATGATCCTTCTCGTGCCTCAGTTTAAGGGTGTGTTTTGGGTGTGGCTAAATACTTCTGTCTCTTAGTCTTAATTCTACATTTTCGGTAAGTTGCTATACACTTGATTCAATTATTTACGTGTATGATATTAGTTAACGAGTCGCAAATAGGTTGTAGGTAGCCTTTAAGGATTCTAAGCGATCTCCTGCAACGGTTTTAGTGTGATCGATCAAGGCGAGTGATAGTGTGACAACCCTAATTTGACCCTAGTCAGAAAGTGGTTTCGGGATCACAAAACCGAGTCACAAAAATAATTAAATGTTATATTCTGTGATTATTACATATGAAAGTGCATGTGTGAAAATCTCATGCTTTGATTTTTCCATTTGTGAGTGAAATTATGAAATAGGACCTATGTGAAAACTTTTGAAAATGCTATAGGTAAATTTGTAATGGCCAAATAAATGGTAGTACAAAATAGGAGGATTTGCATGTCAAACTCCCCATTTTTTTGTGTAGTGGCCGGCCATGATGTTAATGGTAGACAACATGTGCAAAATTTTTTTATTGAAGTTATGGCATAGGTCTAGCACAAATTAATATATGCCATTTTGTGTCATAAAATGTTTAGGAATAAAGAATAATAAGAATAAAAAAATGAAAAAAAAGGAGAAGGTTTGTTCATTCTTGTTCATCATAGCCGAAATTTAGAGAAAAAGAGAGGAGGAAACTTGTGACAGCCCTAAATTGACCCTAGTCGAAAAGTGGTTTTGGGACCGCTAAATTGAGTCACCGAAGTATTTGAATATGATATTTATTGTCTAAAATATGTGAATATGAATGTGTGAAAGTTTTAAGCTTCGATTTAGTCGATTGCATGTGAATTTAATTAATAGGACTTACGTGTGGCACTTTTAAAAGGTGATAGGTTAATTTATAAGGACCTATTAATGCATGTTATATAAATGAGGGGTTTGCATGTCAAATTTCCATTTATAATAGCTAGTGGCCGGCCATGGTATGGGTCATGAATGATAATATGTATTTTCTATTAGCATTATTAGTTTACAAAATAAAATAAGGAATTAAGAATAATAAAACATGTGGTAATGGGAGGAGAAACCAAAGTTGTCATCTTTGCTCCTCATTGCCGTGACTAGAAGAGAAAAAGCTTGGAAAAAATTCAGCTATGGTGGTTAGCTAAATCAAGGTAAGTTCAAGGATGATTCTTGGATTTCTAGCATTTTTTTTGAGTTAGTCATTAAGCTCTTTGCTTAACCCATGACCAAACTTGAAATGGTAGGGTGTCTTGAGCATTCGGCCATGGTAGGAAGTAGAAGAGAAATATGGTTGTTGTTCATGTTATTTGGATGAAAAAAAAATTGGTAGTTAGATGGAGAGGATATGATTTTGGATATTATTTGGCAATGTATGTGCTTTGAATTGAAGGAATGGAGAGGATGCTTTAATTGTGTTATGAACAATTATATGTTAAATTAAGGTTTGCTAAGCTAGCTATTAAGGTGATTTTGGAAAATCGCCATAAATTGTAGGAGTTGAGTTAGAGGCTGAATGAATTATGTCATTAAATCTTGAAGAGTCTAGTTTCTTAGAAAAGAAACCATAAAAACAAAAGAGTTACCGATCTTGAGATATTTGAAGTATTGTGGGGCTGAGTCAAAATGACTACTAGATTCCCTGTTCTGTTTTTATAAAATCAGAATAAATTGTACAAAAATGGCCCTAAGATAAAATTTATATTCTTAGACTCCTTAATGAGTCTAGTTTCAAATGAAATAAACGAGAACATATTTTTAATTCTGTACAATGAGAAATTTGATTCGTAGTGAAGAGTAGTCAGTTTAGTCAAACAGTGAAACAAGGTGAGCTTTAAGAAAAATCTGGTATTGTTGGGCTAAACTAAAAATTTTGAAAATTTTATGGATAATAGATAAATGAGTCTTCTGTCAAGAAAATTTTACGGCAATTGATTTGGAGTTTCGTAGCTCTAGTTATAAAAACTTTAGTGACTGTTGTTCAGGAAGTTAGCTTATAAGGAAATTGTAATTATATTGTAAACATTAATGAAAATTTGCTAATGAATTAATTATTGATTTTTATAAAGCTTACTATAAACTATATGTGTGAAAGTCGAATCCATATGTATTATATTCTGAAAGTAATGCTTGAATAGTCGATTAATGACTAGTTAAAATTTGTTGAACTTAAGCTCAAGAGCTTGGAGGATCAAAGTTGGATAAGGGAAAGGAAAAAGTGATCGAATAGCCGTTGAAATCATTCGACAACATCCGAGGTAAGTCGTCGAGTAATGAAACTTAGTTTATGATTTGATTAAGTCATGACATACAAGCATAACAAATAAACGGTGATATAATGATTCTACTTGAATTATATATTGAGGTGATTAGTTTATGCCTATGACGGGTAGCCGAATGTGTATAGAGATCATGTTATAAAGCCAATCAAAATCATGCTCTTTGTATGTGGCTATTGAGCCGAAATTGGTAAGTGTGATAAGTGTCTTGTGTTTGAGCTTTAGTAATGAAAATGAAATATGGATGTGTCATGATTTATTGATATATGTGCATGGTTATTCGAATGATATCCGGGCTAAGTCCCAAAGGCATTTATGCTAGTGACTATATCCGGACTAAGATCCGAAGGCATTTGTGCGAGTTTCTATATCCGGGCTAAGACCCGAAGGCATTTGTGCTAGCGACTATATCCGGGCTAAGTCTCGAAGGCATTTATGCTAGTGACTATATCCAAGCTAAGACCCGAAGGCATTTGTGCGAGTTGTTATATCCGGCTAAATCCCGAAGATACTTGGGTTTGGAAGTGAGCGATCTTGCTGTAATAATTTCAATTAATACGCTCGTAAAATCCCAACGATGAGGTATGTTTCGTATATGCATTGGAATAGTTGATTCCTTTTAAATAGTATTCGCTCAGTCGATTAGTAAGCTTCCAGCCTTTGGTTAAGTTGATCCCTTATGTATGAATATAACGGTTGGAAATGTGAAGTAGGTATGATTTTGAGAATATGTGTATATGAAATTATCCGTCTAGTCATATGAATGCTATACTTCAGTTGTGCCTAATTTCATTGCTCAAAACTTACTAAGCATTAAATGCTTATTCCGTTTCTTTGATTCTCTGTTTTATAGATTTTGGTTCGTCAGCTATCGGACTCGGGAGTGTCAAAGTCGAAGTCACCCACACTATCAAAGCCCTTTTGGTACTCTTTTAGTTGAACTCTGATAATGGCATGTATAGGGCTGCCCTTTTGTTGTTAGTCAAGTACTTTGGTATTGTATATATTTGGATAGCCATGCGAAAATGGCTTATATATTTTGAGCATAGCGTTATAATTATTTTGTATATATATGGTTATTGAGAGGTGTGGAAATGCTTGGCAATGATTAGCCATTGGAATGGTTAATCACGTTCATATTTTTGTGCTATGTATGTTAAAGGGCTAGTTGAATCATGGAAATTATGAAATAGGTAAAGTCTACCTTGAAAACAAATGCCGACAGCAGCAGTGATGTGAATTTGAAAAATTACTAAATATAGTAGAATTAGAATTAAATAGTGAATAAATTATGTAATCGAACCTTGATGAGTCTATTTTCATATGGAAGAAACAAAACGATCATATGAGTCATAATTTAAGAGATGTTTAAGTTTTTGCGAAACAGGGCCAGAGCAATTTCTGGATCCCCTGATCTGACTTTGGAAATTCACTATAAATTAACCAGAGATAATTAGAAGTCATTCCATATATTTACAGATTCCTCTTCGAGTCTAGTTTCATAGAAACAAACGGAATAAGTATTGAAGCCCTGTACAGGGAGATATCTAAGTCGTAATGCATGAAGGTCAGAGTAGTCGAACCCTGAAATAGGGGAGACTTTAACTAATAAACTGTACTAATTGGCCCAGCCAAAAATCCTAGAAAAAAAATTGTAGATAGATATATGAATCTAGTTTCAGGAAAAATTTACGTAATCGGTTTTCGAGCTTCGTAACTCGAGATATGATTTTTAAAGTGACTGTGATGCAGTTAACCAGCATGTCTGGAAATTTAAAAATGAACTGTGTAAGTAAATGAAATAAGTCCGTAAATACCTCGTGTTCGACTCCGGAAACAGTCTCGGGTACGGGGCGTTACAATTTTAATGGTATCAGAGCTACGGTTTAGTTGATTCTAGGACTACCGTAATACGTTTGGGTCTAGCTATACATGCCATTATGTGATTATTTGATAGTGTGGTGATTTCTGACAATTGAAAATGTGTTTATTTATAGTAATGGATCCCGATCCCAACCGAGCGGTAGCTGATGATCTTGAGAGTGTAGCGCCTGCTCCCGCACAAGGGACAGCGCCGGCGGACTCTCAACCTATTGCTAGTAATCCGAATGATGAAGCTAGACAAGCTTTCTATAGCGTGATGAATGATTGGTTCAACCAATACATTCGAACTAATACGGCTGTTCCACAACCCCCATTCCCGACTAATACAACCCCCGCACCTGCAATACCTCCGGTAACTGACCAAATAAGGTCAAATAAGCCCCCAGTTGACAGAATCTGAAAACACGGGGCTACTGAATTTAAAGCTACGGACAGCGACGATGCCGAGCAAGCTGAATTTTGGTTGGACAACACTATTCGGGTACTTGACGAACTATCTTGCACACCCGATGAATGCCTAAAGTGTACTATCTCCTTGCTACATGATTCTACCTTCCATTGGTGGAATACGTTGATTTCTGTTGTGCCCAGAGAGCAAGTAACTTGGGAGTTTTTCCAAACCGAGTTTCGAAAAAAGTATATCAGTCAGAGATTCATTGATCAAAAACAGAAGGAATTTCTTGAACTTAAACAAGGTTCCATGTCGGTTACCGACTATGAATGAAAGTTTGTAAGGCTTAGCCGGTACGTGCGAGAATGCATTTCTTCAGAAGCTGTGATGTGTAAACGTTTCGAAGATGGACTGAACGATGATATAAAGCTGTATGTTGGCATTTTAGAAATCCGAGAATTTGTGGTACTTGTCGAGCGAGCTTGCAAAGCCGAGGAGCTCAGTAAGGAGAAAAGAAAAGCTGATATGGGAGCAAAGGAGTTTCATAAGAGATCTTCGGGGAAGCCCTTTCAACAGTTATCGAAGAAATTTAGAGATGGTTTAGGCCGATCTAGAGACACTTCGGGCTTTTCTAGACGAGATCGTGATCGACCCCCTGTGAGTGCACGAGTCACTTCGGTCGCCAGTGTTGGAAATGATCGTTGAGACAAAACGGAGTGTCAGTATTGTGGTAAATGGCATTCGGGGAGTTGTAGATTCCATGACCGCTCTTGTTACAAGTGCGGATCAGCTGACCACTTTATTAAAGATTGCCCGAGATTGTCTGAACAGAATGTAAATCAGAGTGGGAAACCTGGTGCTACTACTGCTCGGGGTAGACCATCTAGAAATACGGGCAATGCTAGTGGTGGTCAGAGAGGATCTAGAGATGCTACAACTAGATCTGAGGCTCGTGCTCCTGCTAGAGCTTATGCTATACGCGCACGTGAGGATGCTTGCTCGCCAGATGTTATTACCGGTACTTTTACTCTCTTTGATACTAATGTGATTGCTTTGATTGACCCTGGTTCTACTCATTCTTATATATGTGAAACCTTAGCATCCAGTAAGACTTTACCTGTTGAGTCTACTGAGTTCGTAATTCGAGTGTCAAATCCCTTGGGTCGTTACGTGCTTGTCGACAAAGTGTGTAAGAAATGTCCCCTAGTAATTCGAAGTTCCTGTTTTCTGGCCGATTTGATGCTTTTACCGTTTGATGAATTTGATGTTATCCTCGGTATGGATTGGTTGACCGTTCATGATGCAATTGTAAATTGCAAAAGAAAAAACCATCGATTTGAGGTGTGTAAATAACGAGATAATCCGAGTTGAGTCTACTGACTTGAATAGGTTGCCAGCTGTAATATCATCGATGTTGGCTCAGAAATATGTAAGAAAGGGGTGTGAAGCATACCTTGTGTATGTACTTGATGACAAAGAGTTAGAAAAGAAGCCTGAATTTGTGCCGGTGGTTTGTGAATATCTGGATGTTTTTCCCGAAGAATTACCGGGTTTACCACCTATTCGGGAGGTAGAGTTTGGCATCGAGCTTGTACCTGGGACTACACCGATTTCGATAGCTTCGTATCGTATGGCACCAACGGAATTAAAGGAATTGAAAGCTTAGTTGCAAGAGTTGATGGATAGAGGTTTCGCTCGACCAAGTTTCTCACCTTGGGGTTCACCGGTATTGTTTGTGAAAAAGAAGGACGGAACCATGAGGTTGTGCATCGACTATCGTCAGCTGAATAAGGTGACAATAAAGAATAAATATCCGATACCGCGCATTGACGATTTGTTTGATCAACTAAAGGGAGCCTCAGTGTTTTCAAAGATAGATTTGAGATCGGGTTATTATCAGTTGCGAATTCGAGATTCGGATATACCCAAAACAGCTTTCAGAACGAGATACGGTCACTATGAGTTCTTAGTGATGCCGTTTGGGCTCACTAATGCCCCTGCGGTATTTATGGATCTGATGAATCGGGTCTTCAGACAGTATTTGGACCGGTTTGTAGTTGTGTTTATTGATGACATCTTGGTCTATTCAAGAGATGAAACCGAGCATGCTGAGCACCTGAGATTCGTGTTGCAGATTTTACGAGATAAGCAGTTATATGCTAAGTTCAGTAAGTGTGAGTTCTAGTTAGAGAGGTGAGCTTCTTGGGTCATGTGGTATCCGCATCGGGTATTCGAGTTGATCCGAGCAAAATTTCAGCCATACTTAACTGGAAGCCCCCGAGAAATATTACTGAGGTTCGGAGCTTTTTGGGACTTGTCGGTTACTATAGACGGTTTGTAAAGGGTTTCTCGATGATAGCCACACCAATGACGAAGCTACTTCAGAAAGATGTTAAGTTCGAATGGTCAGAAAAATGTCAGAAAAGTTTCGATCAACTAAAAACTTACTTGATTGAAGCTCCAGTGCTAGTGCAGCCGGAATCAGGCAAAGAGTTTGTCATTTACAGTGACGCATCCTTACTTGGGTTGGGTTGTGTATTGATGCAAGAAGGTCGAGTTGTAGCTTATGCGTCGAGACAATTGAAGCCACATGAGAAAAATTATCCAACCCATGATCTCGAACTAGCTGCCATCATATTCGCTTTGAAAATATGGCGACATTACTTATTTGGTGAGAAGTGCCATGTATATTCGGATCACAAAAGTCTCAAATATTTGATGACTCAAAGAGACTTGAATCTGCGACAAAGACGTTGGCTCGAGTTGTTAAAAGATTATGAGCTTGTCATTGACTATCACCCGGGAAAGGCTAATGTGGTTGCGGATGCTTTAAGTCGTAAATCACTATTTGCTTTATGAGCGATGAATGTACACTTGTCTGTTCTATCTGACAATGTGTTAGTAGCGGAATTAAAGGCTAGACCATCATTGATTCATCAAATTCGTGAAGCTCAGAAAGTCGATGATGAATTAGTTGCAAAACGGGCTGAATGTGTTTCGAATATGGAATCAGAGTTTCAAATTGATGATGATGATTGTTTGAGGTTCAGAATTCGTTTGTGTGTTCCAAGAAATTCGGAACTTATTTCGATGATTCTGAACGAAGCTCATTGTAGCCGAATGTCAATTCACCTGGGGAGTACGAAAATGTACAACGATCTGAGACGTCAGTTTTGGTGGCATGGTATGAAATGAGACATTTCCGATTTCGTTTCAAAGTGTTTAATATGCCAACAAGTGAAAGCGGAACATCAAGTGCCTACAGGTTTACTTCAGCGGATCATGATACCTGAATGGAAATGGGAACGAATCACGATGGACTTTGTATCTGGGTTACCATTGTCGACGAGTAAGAAAGATGCGATTTGGGTTGTTGTTGATAGACTGACTAAGTCGGCTCATTTTATTCCCGTACGTACGGATTATTCATTGGATAAACTAGCTGAATTGTATGTTTCTCATATTGTGAGATTACACGGGGTACCCATTTCTATTGTGTCGGATAGAGATCCGAGATTCACCTCGCGATTTGGGAAGAAATTGCAAGAAGCTTTGGGTACCAAGTTGCATTTTAGCACCGCTTTTCATCCCCAAACCGATGGTCAATCCGAGCGGATAATTCAGATACTCGAGGATATGTTGAGATGTTGTATCCTTGAGTTTAGTGGTTCATGGGAACGGTATTTACCTTTGATCGAATTCGCTTACAACAATAGTTTTCAATCAAGTATTAAGATGGCACCTTACGAGACTTTGTACGGTCGTAAATGCCGTACACCATTGTTTTGGACCGAGCTCGGTGAAAGTAAAATTTTCGGAGTTGATTTGATTAAAGATGCTGAGCAGAAAGTAAAAATAATTCGTGAAAGTCTGAAGGCAGCATCAGATCGTCAAAAGTCGTACGCGGATTTGAAACGAAAAGACATTGAGTATCAGGTGGGAGATAAAGTGTTTCTTAAAGTTTCGCCTTGGAGAAAGATACTCAGATTTGGCCGTAAGGGCAAACTGAGTCCGAGGTTCATAGGGCCGTATGAAATATCCGAACGAGTTGGCCCAGTGGCATATAGATTGATTTTACCCCCTGACCTCGAGAAGATTCACAACATTTTTCATGTTTCGATGCTTCGACGTTACAGATCCGACCCTTCGCACATAATAAATCCCTCTGAGGTTGAAATTCAAGCCGATATGAGTTATGAAGAAGAACCGATTCGTATCCAAGCTCGTGAAGTGAAAGAGTTGCGAAACAAAAGGGTTCCGTTAGTAAGGGTGTTATGGCTCAAACACGGGATCGAAGAAGCTACTTGGGAAACCGAAAACTCTATGAAAGAACGATACCCAAACCTATTTACCGGTAAGATTTTCGGGGACGAAAATTTCTTAAGTGGGGGAGAGTTGTGACAGCCCTAAATTGACCCTAGTCGGAAAGTGGTTTCGAGACCGCTAAACCGAGTCACCGAAGTATTTGAATATGATATTATTGTCTAAAATATGTGAATATGAATGTGTGAAAGTTTTAAGCTTCGATTTAGTCGATTGCATGTGAATTTAATTAATAGGACTTATGTGTGCACTTTTAAAAGGTGATAGGTTAATCTATAAGGACCTATTAATGCATGTTATATAAATGAGGGGTTTGCATGTCAAATTTCCATTTATAATAGCTAGTGGCCGGCCATGGTATGGTCATGAATGATAATATGTATTTTCTATTAGCATTATTAATTTACAAAATAAAATAAGGAATTAAGAATAATAAAACATGTGGTAATGGGAGGAGAAACCAAAGTTGTCATCTTTGCTCCTCATTGCCGTGACTAGAAGAGAAAAAGCTTGGAAAAAATTCAGCTATGGTGGTTAGCTAAATCAAGGTAAGTTCAAGGATGATTCTTGGATTTCTAGCATTTTTTTTGAGTTAGTCATTAAGCTCTTTGCTTAACCCATGACCAAACTTGAAATGGTAGGGTGTCTTGAGCATTCGGCCATGGTAGGAAGTAGAAAAGAAATATGGTTGTTGTTCATGTTATTTGGATGAAAAAAAATTGGTAGTTAGATGGAGAGGATATGATTTTGGATATTATTGGGCAATATATGTGCTTTGAATTGAAGGAATGGAGAGGATGCTTTAATTGTGTTATGAACAATTATATGTTAAATTAAGGTTTGCTAAGCTAGCTATTAAGGTGATTTTGGAAAATCGCCATAAATTGTAGGAGTTGAGTTAGAGGCTGAATGAATTATGTCATTAAAGCTTGAAGAGTCTAGTTTCTTAGAAAAGAAACCATAAAAACAAAAGAGTTACCGATCTTGAGATATTTGAAGTATTGTGGGGCTGAGTCAAAATGACTACTAGATTCCCTGTTCTGTTTTTATAAAATCAGAATAAATTGTAAAAAAATGTCCCTAAGATAAAATTTATATGCTTAGACTCCTTAATGAGTCTAGTTTCAAATGAAATAAACGAGAACATATTTTGAATTCTGTACAATGAGAAATTTGATTCGTAGTGAAGAGTAGTCAGTTTAGTCAAACAGTGAAACAAGGTGAGATTTAAGAAAAATCTGGTATTGTTGGGCTAAACTAAAAATTTTGAAAATTTTATTGATAATAGATAAATGAGTCTTCTGTCAAGAAAAATTTACGGCAATTGATTTGGAGTTTCGTAGCTCCAGTTATAAAAACTTTAGTGACTGTTGTTCAGGAAGTCAGCTTATAAGGAAATTGTAATTATATTGTAAACATTAATGAAAATTTGCTCATGAATTAATTATTGATTTTTATAAAGCTTACTATAAACTATATGTGTGAAAGTCGAATCCATATGTATTATATTCTGAAAGTAATGCTTGAATAGTTGATTAATGACTAGTTAAAATTTGTTGAACTTAAGCTCAAGAGCTTGGAGGATCAAAGTTGGATAAGGGAAAGGAAAAAGTGATTGAATAGCCGTTGAAATCATTCGACAACATTCGAGGTAAGTCGTCGAGTAATGAAACTTAGTTTATGATTTGATTAAGTCATGACATACAAGCATAACAAATAAACGGTGATATAATGATTCTACTTGAATTATATATTGAGGTGATTAGTTTATGCCTATGACGGGTAGCTGAATGTGTATAGAGATCATGTTATAAAACCAATCAAAATCATGCTCTTTGTATGTGGCTATTGAGCCGAAATTGGTAAGTGTGATAAGTGTCTTGTGTTTGAGCTTTAGTAATGAAAATGAAATATGGATGTGTCATGATTTATTGATATATGTGCATGGTTATTCGAATGATATCCGGGCTAACTCCCAAAGGCATTTATGCTAGTGACTATATCCGGACTAAGATCCAAAGGCATTTGTGCTAGTTTCTATATCCGGGCTAAGACCCGAAGGCATTTGTGCTAGCGACTATATCCGGGCTAAGTCTCGAAGGCATTTATGCTAGTGACTATATCCGGGTTAAGACCCGAAGGCATTTGTGCGAGTTGTTATATCCGGCTAAATCCCGAAGATACTTGGGTTTGGAAGTGAGCGATCTTGCTGTAATAATTTCAATTAATACGCTCGTAAAATCCCAACGATGAGGTATGTTTCGTATATGCATTGGAATAGTTGATTCCTTTTAAATAGTATTCGCTCAGTCGATTAGTAAGCTTCCGGCCTTTGGTTAAGTTGATCCCTTATGTATGAATATAAGGGTTGGAAATGTGAAGTAGGTATGATTTTGAGAATATGTGTATATGAAATTATCCGTCTAGTCATATGAATGCTATACTTCAGTTGTGCCTAATTTCATTGCTCAAAACTTACTAAGCATTAAATGCTTATTCTGTTTCTTTGATTCTCTGTTTTATAGATTTTGGTTCGTCAGCTATCGGACTCGGGAGTGTCAAAGTCGAAGTCACCCACACTATCAAAGCCCTTTTGGTACTCTTTTAGTTGAACTCTGATAATGGCATGTATAGGGCTGTCCTTTTGTTGTTAGTCAAGTACTTTGGTATTGTATATATTTGGATAGCCATGCGAAAATGGCTTATATATTTTGAGCATAGTGTTATAATCATTTTGTATATATATGGTTATTGAGAGGTGTGGAAATGCTTGACAATGATTAGCCAATAGAATGGTTAATCACGTTCATATTTTTGTGCTATGTATGTTAAAGGGCTAGCTGAATCATGGAAATTATGAAATAGGTAAAGTCTACCTTAAAAACAAATGCCGACAGCAGCAGTGATGTGAATTTGAAAAATTTTGAAAAATAGTAGAAATAGAATTAAATAGTGAGTAAATTATGTAATCGAACCTTGATGAGTCTATTTTCATATGGAAGAAACGAAACGATCATATGAGTCGTAATTTAAGAGATGTTTAAGTTTTCGTGAAACAGGGCCAGAGCGATTTCTGGATCCCCTGATCTGACTTTATAAATTCACTATAAATTAACCAGAGATAATTAGAAGTCATTCCCTATATTTACAGATTCCTCTTCGAGTCTAGTTTCATTAGAAATAAACGGCATAAGTATTGAATCCTTGTACAGGGAGATATCTAAGTCGTAATGCATAAAGGTCAGAGTAGTCGAACCCTGAAACAGGGGAGACTTTAACTAATAAACTGTACTAATTGGCCCAACCAAAAATCCTAGAAAAAAATATGTAGATATATATATGAGTCTAGTTTTAGGAAAAATTTACGGAATCAGTTTTCGAGCTTCGGAACTCGAGATATGATTTTTAAAGTGACTGTGATGCAGTTAACCAGCATGTCTGGAAATTTAAAAATGAACTGTGTAAGTAAATGAAATAAGTCCGTAAATACCTCGTGTTCGACTCCGGAAACGGTCTCGGGTATGGGGCGTTACAAAACTCTTGAAAAATTCGGTCACTAAGGAGGGAGAAGATGCAAGGTAAGTTCATGGTAGTTTGCTTCTATTTTGATGTTCTTGAGTTCTTCTTGATTCTACCTTAACCCATGAAGCATATTTTTGATTTTTGGTTGTGTTGTGAGCATTCGGTCATGAATGGAAATGAAGGAAATGGTTGTTGTTTCATGCTCTTTTGATGAATAATGGAAGATAGGTGAAGTTGAGCCAAACAAATGAGCATGCATGTACATTAGATGCTAAATGGAAAAATCGGCTAACATGTTGTCTGTATTATGGCCGAATGTGAACTTGGATAATATTGAGTAATGTTTGTGCTTTAAAATGATGAAATGGAATTATACTTAAGTAAAATCATAGATATGTGATGATTGATTGGTGATATACATGTTTAAATAACATGCATGCAAGGTATGTATGTGTGAAAGAGTGATTTGGTAATAAATCTGCTTGGAACAGTAGCAGTAACGTGAATTTGGAAAATCACCATAAATTGTGGGAGATGATTTAGAAGCATAATAAATTATGTAATTAAATCTTAATTAGTATAGTTTCTTATAAAAGAAACCGTGTAAGCAAAAGAATTATCGATAATGAGATATTTGAAGTGATGTGAGACAGGGTCAGAATGACTTCTAGATCCTCTATTCTGTTTTTATAAAATCATTATATATTGCAAAAAAAGGTCATAAGATGAAGTTTATATGCTTAGACTCCTTAATGAGTCTAGTTTCAAAAGAAATAAACGAGAACATATTTTAAATTCTGTACAATGAGAAAATTTATTCGTAGTGAGGAGTGGTCAGATTAGTCAGACAGTGAAATAGGGGAAACTTTAAGAAAAATATGGTATTGATTGGCCAAACCAAAAATTCTGAAAATTTTATGGATAAAATATATATGAGTCTGTTTTCAGGGAAAATTAACGAAACTTGATTTGGAGTTTTGTAGCTCCAGTTATAAATGATTTAGTGACTGTTGCTCAGGAAGACAGCTTGCAGTGAAATTATGATTATGTGGTAAACATTGACAAAAATTTGTTAATGAGTTGCTTATTGATTTCTTATAAGCTTACTATGATCAGTAGGTGTGAAAGTCGAATATATATATATTATATTTTGAAAGTGAGGCTCGAAGAGTCGAATAATGACTAGTTTAAAATCTTTGAATTTAAGCTCAAGAGCATAGAGGGGCAAAATTCGGATAAGGGAAAAGAGAAAGTAATCAAATAGCCATTGTAATCGTTCAGCAACATTCAAGGTAAGTTCTTAAGTGTTCAAGCTTGATTCCTTTTTACATGCCTAAGAGTTAAATTAATATGGAAAAGGGAATGTAAATTTTATTTAGTTAATGTGCCGAATATGTAATGATTTAAGGCTATAAGCCGATTATGGCTATTATGCTTAAGTTGAATTGGATTTGGAAATTTGATGCACTAAATGAGTGTTACAATGAATAAACTATGCCGTATATGTGCTGGTGGAGATATCACGAGTTGTGATTATTAAATACCTAATGGAAACCATGATGTGTATAAAATTATTATTATTAGTCCTTTGTGGTAGCCGAATATGGCTTGGCACTAAAGTGATTAAATGTGAACTTCGACGAGGTAAACTATTAAAAGTGTGGTGCTATAAGACTATGGGCTAATACGATACATGGATTCATTCCGTAAAGTAAATTATTCAGGTATGCGATATGTACTTATGCATGTTAAATCGATTGGAATTGAATCATGAATGTGAATTGAGAAGCATAGGTAAAAATGCCTATGACATATATGTGAGTAAGGGTAAAACCATCGTAAATTATCAATAAGGATGGGCTATGTGCGGAACCATCTTATAATTGCTAATTTGAAAGGTTGTGTGCGAATCAGTGAGCAATAGGTATATATTAGGTGAATCGTGACCTTTTGGTTCTACTTGAATTAAGTTGTGCGATAAATAATTTATGTATATGACTTATAGTCGAATGGTCACTATGGGTTAAGTTTGAATGGTGAAATGGATATGTGATATTTATGTAAGACTTTTGAACTGAAATGTAAATGATGGTGTTCATATGGAGCTTATATTCGAGTGCTGCAAATGACTACTAATGTGATATGTTGAATGAGATGTGTTAATATATGATTAAATATGCATGATATTTGATGGGTATCCGGGCCTAAAGACCCGCAGGCTATATGCTGGAATTATATCCGGGTTAAATCCTGCACGCTTCGTGCTGGTAATATATCCGGGACTTAAATCCCGCAGGCTTCGTGCTGGTAATATATCCGGGTTAAATCCCGCAGGCTTCTTGCTGTAATATATCCGGGTTAAATCCCGCAGGCTTCGTGCTGGTAATATATCAGGGTTAAATCCTACAGGCCTAGTGCTGGTATTATATTTGGGCCTTCGTGCCTAGCAGGCTTCGTGCCGGTGATGTGTATTCGGGCCTTCGTGCCTAGCAGGCTTCGTGCCGGTGATGCGTATTCGGGCCTTCGTGCCTAGCAAGCTTCGTGCCAGTGATGTGTATTCGGGCCTTCGTGCCTAGCAGGCGTAATGCCGGTGAAATGATATGTTATGTGAATTCGGTGTTCCTTGTAAGATAAGGGTTTAGCCGAATGTTAAAGATGAAATGATAGTGTATTGTATCATGCTTATATGGCCTAATGGCAAGTATAATCATGTTGGTAAATATGCAATGTACTTTTATAATCGAATGATAAGTTTGAAATGAATGTGAGTGAAATGTTATTCATAAGCTATCAAATGCTAAATGTGAAAATGAGATGAAAGAAAAGTGTTTGAGATGTATAATTATATACGTTCGAATGATGTTAGTACTTAATTGATATGAATATGTTATATGGAACTTGTTGATTTGATTATTCGGGCCTTTGAGCCTAGCAGACTATAATGCCGGTGAAATGATAATCGGGCCTCGAGCCTAGCAGGCGAAATGCCGGTGATTTGAGAAAAATCTAAGACTAAGGTACCTCGTATTAGATTGACAAATGAATACATTCAATGTGTTAAGTGGGCCAGGTACACATTATGTACTCATATGTGAGTTTGATTTGAAGTGAATCATAAGTGTGTAATGTGATACATATGTGAATAAATGTTATAACTATATCTATGATCATGATACACCGGGTCAGGGTGTGAAAGTATGCAAAAGTATTTGATTTAATTATGTTATACGAATTCAGATTAAGTGTGATAAGAATGCTGAACGTGCATTAAGTGTTTGTATCTATTCAGCCAGATGGAAATATACCTAGAATATGGCCTCTTGAGAAATTGAATAATCAAAGTGTAATTGTGTTTATTTGTTTGCATTGCTTAAAACTTACTAAGCTTATGAAAGCTTACTCCGTTGTTACATTCCTTTGTTTTATAGATTGTTGGCTCCAGTTACTTGCTCGGGTTGGAGTTCGTCAGAGATATTATCACACTGTCGAGCTCACGCTATTGGTGTAAGTAAATCCTAGTATTTCGAGTCTATGGCATGTATAGGGTTTTAAATGTTGAGTATGTGTAACGCCCCGTACCCGAGACCGTTGTCGGAGTCGAACACGAGGTGTTAACGGACTTAATTCATTTACTTACACAGTTCATTTTAAAATTTCCGGACAAGCTGGCTAACTGCATCACAGTCACTTTAAAAATCATATCTCGAGTTCCAAAACTCGAAAACCGATTCCATAAATTTTTCCTGAAACTAGACTCATATATCCATCTACAAATTTTTTTCTAGAATTTTTGGTCGGGCCAATTAGTACAGTTTATTAGTTAAAGTCTCCCCTGTTTCAGCGTTCGACTACTCTGACCTTCATCCATTACGACTTAGATATCTCCCTGTACAGAGCTTCAATACTTATACCGTTTGTTTCTAATGAACGTAGACTCAAAAAGGAATCTGTACATATAAAGAATGACTTCTAATTGTCTCTGTTTAATTTATGGTAAATTTTCAAAATTAGAATAGGGGATCCAGAAAACGCTCTGGCCCTGTTTCACGAAAACTTAAACATCTTATAAAATACGGCTCATATGGTCGTTTCGTTTCTTTCATATGAAAATAGACTTATCAAGATTTGATTACATAATTTATTAACTATTTAATTCCATTCCTACTATTTTTAGTGATTTTTCAAATTCACATCACTGCTGCTGTCAGCATCTATTTTAAGGTAAATTTTACCTATTTCATAATTTTCCATGAATCAATTAGTAAATTGACATACATTATTTTCAAGTATAATCACGATTAGCCATGACATACTTAGCACCAATAGGACCATGATTGGCCATTCCAATGGCTAATCATTATCAAAGATTTCCACACCATTTAATAACCATATCATAAGACCATATATACAAAATGACCATAATGTTATACTCAAAATATACAAGCCATTTTCGCATGGCTATACGAATATACATTACCAAAAGATACTTAATTAACAACAAGGGTCAGCCCTATACATGCCATTATCAAAGTTCAACTAAAGATATACCAAAAGGGCTTAGATAGTGTGGACGACTTCGACTTTGACACTCCCGAGTCCGATAGCTGACGAACAAAATCTATAAAATAGAGAATTAAAGCAAAAGATTAAGCACTTCGATGCTTAGTAAGTTTAAGTAACGAAATCATTTAAAAGAGTGGCATAATAATATCAAAGTTTACTCGTATCATCATTTGGCCGAATAGTAACATAATTAAGGTACCATTTTTTTTTATTCATAGCACAAAGGTAAAATCAATATATCCAATAAAATTCAATCTATAGCCGAATCCATTCATCCCAAATTTCTATGTCAATCTCATGCATATACACATACATCTCATGTTTGTGAAATTGAATTCTCTAATTTGGAACTCATACATCATGATCAGATCATAAATATATGAATGATTTTAACAATGGTCTAAGCATGCCTACCGAGTTGCGTAGTCGAAATTTAAAATCAATCGTATTCTCAACGAGAGTGAGTTACTTACCTGGTTATCTTACAGTAAGTAGCACATATGATTAAAATTATTCCAACATGTATTATATGATTTCTCGTACGAACACTTATGGGTTTTCACCCTCAAATATTATGCTGGCACAAACATCCTTCAGAATCAAGCCCGATTCTTAGCACTGGCTCAAAAGCCCTTCGAGACCAAGCTCGGATTAGACCACTGGCTCGAAGGCCCTTCGGAACTAAGTCCGGTTATGACACTGGCTCTAAAGCCCTTCGAAACTAAGTTCGGTTATTAGCACTGGCTCAAAAGCCCTTCGAGACCAAGCTCGGATTTAGACCCCGATTAGCATTCACACATATATGCATATATATATCATATCACATCTGGATATCATTCCTGATACTCGAATACAATTACAGCATGTTTACTAACCATACATTGTTCGATTCATTAATCCTAAACAAATAACATGATCCCGTTTCGTTAATCCACAAGATTTCCATAACCATTCGGCTACAAGTAAATACCTTACTTATTTATTTTGTCATGTAATTCAAGTAGAATCGTTAGGTCACAAGTTAATTATTATGCTCACAGATAAATAATTGCCTTATTAAATCATAAGCTAAATTTCATTACTCAAAGACTTACCTTATATCCTTCTGAACAAATCTCGATTTAGCTATTTCGTGACTTTAGCTTTTCCTCTATCCGATGTTGGCCCTTTATGCTCTTGAGCTATGTAACAAGTTTAGTCATATTAAACCTTATCCATTCCTCTCATTTGATAATTACACTTTCATTCTAATGTGACACACATACACACACAATTTTTTTCTTTACAAAACATTCGGCTAAATACAACTATGTTACAAGTCACAACTAAATTATCGATTAAATCAAGTTTACATAGCCTTTTAATCGAACTCATTTTTTTCATGGTATAAAATCATCAAGAGCCGAATATGTAATCACTTAATAAGCTTAAATTCATGCGAACTAAGTGCCAAAAAGAAAATATCTATGAAATATTTACTCACAATGTTCTATCTTTAGCTCAACTTCCTAGCTCCTAATCGGTACACTAAGACCATCTTAACTCATTTCTCATCTTGTTAACAAAAACATAGTAAAGCAAATCTTTATACACAATTATTATCAATTCATCCATTCACTAGGGACATAGCCTAATGTTCAATAAGCAATTAAGGCACACAAAGCATGAATTCTTCAATTAAACTTATCATTTTTAATTATCCAATTTTTTTTAAACAAAATCTAGCTAATAGCCGCATATATATATACCTTTCACCAAGCTTGACTTAACTTATAATTATCTAAATTATTTAAATATTCAATAACAGACTCCTCCTTTATCAAATACATATTCGGCAAGAACATGGTAACTTATACTACATCAATTTTAAGCATATAAATTACTCAAACATAATCAAATTCACATTCGGTCTTGGTACATAATAAGGTAGCCGATTCTTTTCCCTTAGCACCCAATGCTCACATATGATTATTTGTATAGTTCAAACACTCATCTACCATTGTTCATCTAAATTTAACATGAAACAACAACCATCACCTTTATTAATTACCATAGCCGAAAGCCCTAATCATTCCCACAATCAAAAATTCAACATGGGTTACAAAAATAACTTGATATCTCATTCAAGATTAACCAAAATTTCAAGAATTAACATAAACTTCTTACCTTAATGTTAACTTAAGATGACCGAATGCCTTTCTCCCATCTTCCTCTTTACATTCGGCCAAGAAGAACCAAAAATTCAAGCTTTGTTTTCATCACCCTTCCTTTCCTTATTTTCATTACTTTTCCTTTTTTTTTATTTATGTTATAAGATATAAGGCTACTAACTAATAATTAATACATATTATATGTATATAATCCCATCATGGCCGGCCACTACTTATCATAAATGGAAATTTGACATGCAAACCCATCATTTTTATAACATGCATTAATAAGTCACTTCAACATTTGCCTAACACATTTCTAAATTTTCTCACATAAGTCCTATTTAATAATTTCGCATACAAATGACAAAATTTTAAGCATGAAACTTTCACACATGCCTTTTTCACATACAATAAACACAAAATTTAATGGGTAATTATTTTTACGACTCGGTTTTGTGGTCCCGAAACCACTTTCCGACTAAGGTCAAATTAGGGCTGTCACAGTATGTGATACTATAAGTTAGCCAAAGTTGGTGGCTTGTATTGATAAAGTGTTTTGGCTATGTAAATTGGCTTATGTTGGCTAGTGATGTTTTGGGCCTTGTAAGCCCATATATGGGACAGATTACATGTGAAAGAAAGGTTTTAAATAGATTGAAATTTTTCAGCAGGGTTTTTGTGTGATTGACTGAGTTTAAATCGGGTAACACCTCGAACCCTTTTCCAGTGAGGGATACGGGCGAGGGGTGTTACAAATAGGTAATCTCTCGAACAAGCGTTTTGGTTAGGGTTCTTTTCAATTGATTGATAAGCGACTAACCGAAGTTCCTGACAGTGATAGGTTGGAGTTCTCGTGGGTTAGTCGCGCACGTTCACTATCAGGTGTGTAAACATTGTTCAAAACGTAAATCAGTAGAAGCCAAAAATTGTGACTATTATCGCTACACGGGCGTGCACTCGCTTGTGTGGAAACACAAATGCATAAACGTGGGCGTTTAATCATAGAGGCCACCATGAGCGATCTCATGGGCTTAGCCCGATTTGGGCAATATTGGGTCAAAATGCATCGTGTGGGCCCTATGGACTCGTGGGCCCTACATGGGTAAACCACACGAAAGTATGGAGAATATTGGGCAAGGCTGTGTAGTTCACATAGCTAGGGCCATTTCTGGCTAAGTGGGCCACACGGACATGTGGGCCCACATTATGGGCCTTAGGCCCATTTTCACTGTTTGGTTGTTAAGGTTGCACGGGTCGCCCGAGACGACTATGGACCTACTATTGGGGTAAGTATACCTAGACCCAAAATTGATAAATGACTGTTATGTCCTTATGAGGTAAAATGACTGTTATGCCCTTATGTATGTATGATTGTAATCGAGCATGCCATTTTATATATATTCCATACATGTATGATGTTATGATATGTTGCATGGGGACAGGTTTATTATTGATTGGAGGAAGTGTACTGTACTGGCAGCAGACCACTGTTTAGTGCAGCAACCGGTGCTATTTTGGAGTGTAGATATGTGTGGGTTGATTTTATCCCCACATAGAGTGTAGGGCTGGACAGAGTGGAGTGTGGAAACTGGATGGTAGGATTTCTGTTTGCATTTTGTACTGTTACTGTCATTTTAATGGGGTAAGGCCCACATGATACTGATAATGGGTTAAGGCCCCAACTAAAATTGAACTGTTACTGAAACGGGCATAGGCCCAGACTGTAATTGCCTATTGTACGACTGGCTGTTTGTCTATTAAGGGATTACACACTGACTCTCAAAAACTCACCCTTTCTTCTTTTCTGCGCAGGTAATCCATAGGCAGATCGGTGCTGCAAGGGATTCGAAGGTGGCCACACATCTGCTCATGCCTTTATACTAGATTTTTAATTTATAAGTAATTTAAATTTGGGAATTTTTATGTAATAAGGCTTCTTAAAATTTTTCACTTTTAATTTGGGATTTTATTTATTTTAAATTATATTTGTTAGTAGTAGGACGCGGATTTTCAAAATGATAAATGTTTTTCAAAACACCACGTTCACGTAACATACTTTAAAAGCTTTCGCAACAAAAAAATGTTTTAAAGTGTAACAACAATCTAATATGATTAACACTTTGCGTAAACGACTTGAGTTTTAACAGTGAACGAGATATTTTAAATTCTTGTTATGATCACAAAGAGGTTTTAAGGAACAAAATTACATACCATGCAAAGCAAGAAAAAATGATCGAAAGCCTGATATCCTTCAATGGTGCTTTAGTTCTAAAGATGAAAAAGAAATATGACAGATGATGGTGGCTTTCTTTTTTGTTTTATGTTTTATTACTTTTAAATTTTAATAAAAACGAAGCATTAGCCGTCCAACATATATCAATTAAGGTCTAATTATAATATTGGTCCTCCCCCTTTCACTAATTAAACCATGTAATCAATAAAATTCAATAACAATTAAGTTTTACATCTTTTACAATTTAGTCATTGTTCCTAAATTAACTAGTCAAATAATAAAATTTTCGAACCAAACTTCAATATACCTGTATAGTAACTCCGTAAATATTTAATAAAAATATTTACAGCTCAGTTTACAGAAATGAGGCCTCGATACCTCATTCCCTGAAACCACTTAACTTTTGGGACGAACCACTTGTCCTTAACTATTTATTCAATTAACAAAAATTTATCATCAAAATTCAATATAAACTATATTTAACATGTATAAAATAAATAATAATAATTATAAAATCATTGTCAGAATTGTGGTCTCAAAACACTATTTTCAACTCCACTGAAAACGGATTGTTACAACTCTCCCCCTTTAGAAAATTTCGTCCTTGTAATTTCTTACCTGAAAATAGGTTTGGGTATTGTGATTTCATAGATTCTCTTATTTCCCATATAACTTCCTCAACTCTATGTCAATTAAATAATACTTTAACCAACGATACCCGTTTATTCCGTAATTTTTTCACTTCCTGAGCTAAAATTCTAATCGATTCTTTGTTATAGGTCAGATCAGGCTGTGACTCTATTTTATATGTAAACAACACATGTGATGGATCAAAATGACAGTGGCAAAACATTGGACATGAAAAACATTGTGGATTCTATCTAGTTCTAGAGGTAATGCCAAATGATAAGCCACCAGTTTGATTCTTTCCAGGATTTCATACAGTCCAATAAAACTCGGATTGAGTTTTCCTTTTCTGCCGAAACGCAACACTTTTCTCTAGGGCGAGACTTTCTAAAACACTTTTCTCACCAATGGAAAACTCAATATTTTTACGTTTTAGATCAGCATAAGATTTTTGACGATCGAATAAAACTTTCAAATTATTATGGATGATTCAAACTTTATCTTCAGTTTCCTAAATCAGATCAACTCTAGCAAAATTTCTTTCATTTAGTTCAGATTAGTTAACGAACTTCTACATTTACATCTGTATAAAGCCTCGTATGGAGCCATTTTTATGCTTGATTGATAGCTATTATTCTAAGAAAATTCAGCTAACGACAAATATCTTTCCCAATTACCTTCAAACTCAATTACACAATACAGTAACATATCTTCCCAAATCTGTATTACTAGTTCAGACAGGCCATCCATTTGCGGGTGAAAGGCGGTACTGAAATTCAATCTAGAGCCCAAAGCCTTGTGCAATTTACCCCAAAATCTAGAGGTAAATCTCGAATCACAATCAGATATGATCGATAATGGTATGCCGTGCAATCTCACAACTTTTGAAACATATAATTCAACTAATTTCTCAAGTACGTAATCAATTTGTATAGGTCTAAAGTGAGCTGATTTTATTAATTTGTCCACTATAATTCAAATCAAATATTTTCTTTTCAAAGTCAACGACAACCCTGAAACAAAATCTATAGTAACACGCTCCCATTTCCACTTAGGAATCATCATAGGTTGTAACAAAACTGATGGAACCTAATGTTTGACTTTTACCTGCTAGCATATCAAGCATTTAAATACAAACTCTGATATTTCACATTTCATTCTCGTCCATTAATAACATTGTTTTAGATTATTATACATTTTGGTACTTCCAGGATGAATTGAGTAAACACTATTATGAGCTTCATTTAATAATTCTCGTTTCAACCTTGAATCATTCAACACACATAATTGATCTTGGAAATACAGGCAATCGTTGTTTCTGATATAGAAATCAGTCGTCTGACCATTTTTCACTAGATCCTGCTTCGTCATTAATCCTGAATCATTTTTTTGAAGTTCTTAAATTTTTGATAAGAACACCGGCTTCACTTTCAACTTGGCCAGAATTGAACCATCACTTTCTATTGTCAAACTTGCCTTCATAGCTTTCAAAGCAAATAAAGATTTACGACTCAAAGTATCACTACAATATTAGCTTTGTTAGGATGATAGTCAATCACTAAATCACAATTTTTAACAATTCAAGCCATCTATATTGTCACAAGTTCAAATCTTTTTTAATCATCAGATATTTTAGACTTTATGATCAGTGAAAACGTGAAATTTTCACCATACAAATAATGATGCTAGATCTTTAAAGAAAAAACAATCGCGACCAAATCTAAATCATGTGTTGAATAGTTTTGCTTGTGAGGCTTCAACTATTGCAAGGCATAAGCAGTTACTTTCCTTCTCTACATCAGAATGCTACCCAAACCACAAAGAGATGCATCACTATAAATGGTAAACTCTTTTCTGGTCTCAGGTTGAGTTAAAATTGGAGCTTCAGTTAACATATTCTTCAATTAATCAAAGCTTTTTTGACATTTTTCAAACCAAACAAAGCTAACATCTTTTTGCAACAACTTAGTCATTAGAGATGCTATGATCGAAAAGTTTTTAAAAAATCATCAATAATACCCAACTTAGCCTAGAAAGCTACGTACCTCAAAAACAGTCCTTGGAACTTTCCAAACAATAATTACTGATATTTTATTTGGATCAACTTGGATGACGTCAGCGGAGATTACGTAACCAAGAAATTTGACTTCCCAAAGCCATATTCACATTTACTAAATTTTTCATATAGTTATTTTTTGCACAAAATCTGCAATACAACTCTCAAATGCTTGGCATGATCTGACTTATTCAACGAGTAAATTAAGATATCATTTATAAGCACCACAACAAAACAATCTAAATATGACTAGAATACCCGATTCATCAAACTTATGAATGCAAGCACATTTGTTAACAACATTACTAAAAACTCATATTGGTAGTAACGAGTTCTAAATGAATTTTTTAGTACATCAGACTCTTTAACTTGCAATTCGTAGATTAATCTTCAAAAACATTATAGCTCCTTTTAACTGATCAAATATGTAATAACCATTTTTCTTAAATCTTGAAATCCCTGTTAAAACTAGTTTTGTATGTCTGTGGCGTGAAAGTATGTCTGGTTTTGGAGTTGTGTGCTTTGGGGGTGTCCAGGAAGTCATGGGTTTGAGCTTTGGCTTGAGCAAAATTTTGCTTTAATTGAATGAACCTTTGTCTTTAGCCAGTAGACTTTTAAAATTATGTGAGTGTTGCATAACATAAGGCGCCTGCTAGTCTAATGGCTAATGGCGTGTTACAGTAGCTGAGGTTCGAGCCTTGTGGCATGTAAGGGTGTCTTATTTTTGCAAACGACCGAATGGGTGGTTGTGTAGCAGTGGGACTCTATTGCAGAGACGGTTAGGGTGTTTGAGTGGAGTGGGGGAGCTTGTAGGTGAAAGTTAGGAGGAAAAAGGTGGATTGGGATTATGATCAGTTGGGGATGTTGTGGAGAGGTTTTAGGAGTAAATCAAGTGGAAGTGTTGAGTAAGGGAGTGTTGGTACCATATAGGGACTCTGAAAACTCAAAGGGAATCAGTTTGGAGTGTATTGAGGCTTCTTGATTTTTATTTCGATTGCTAGCTGGGTTTATGGCTTTTTGCACTTTTGGTTTTGGGGAGGCTATTTATTGTTAGGGTTTTGGTAGCCGACTTCTAGGGTGACCATACGAATATCTTTTCTTTTGGCATTCTTTCGGGTTGCATTTTCCTAGACCTTCCTCTGCAATTGCCGAACCTCTTTTCATTCTTCCTCCCTCATTTGACTTGTTCGGCCGAATCTCTTTTTGATCTTCTCTCAGTTCTTCTTCCTTTCTTCAACTGTGGCTGTAACACCCCTCGCCCGTATCCAATGTTGGGATAGGGTTTGAGACGTTAACGGACCTAAACATTCACAACAACACATAACACATTACCAACCATGCATGGCAAACAAGCATATGCACATCACCAATATCAAACATAACATAAATAGCAAGATTTATAAGTCAGAATCATTAGCTCACTAAAGACCAATATATTTGGCCAAATTATAATAGCACATGTTATAAAACTAGGTCCCTATACATGCCACTCATTTGATAATTCTAGCATATGTGTTTATACTGTCAAGGTGTTTGCTTGATAGTGCGATGCTACCTCCAACGATCTCCAACCCTGAGCTAACCTGACAACACTAAAAGAAATGGAAAGGAGGGGGTAAGCTTTACGCTTAGTAAGCTCACATGAAATAATAATAAGCAATTTACTAACATGCTTTCCATAGTAAAACTAACCCAATTGTACATTTACACATGTTCTAGTTAAGCTTCTTTCTTGAGTCACAGTCACTAAATCATTTATATCTGGAGTTAAGGAACTCCAAATTAAGATCCGTAAAATTTTCCAGAAACTAAACTCATATATCTTTCCACCATAAAATTTTCAGAATATTTGGTCCAACCAATAAGTACAGTTTATTATTCAAAGTCTCCCCTATTTTGCTGTTTGACAGCTTCGACCTTTCTTCACTAAAATTTATTTTTCTCATAGTACGAGACTCAGATAATGTTCGCATTTGTTTATATTAAAAGTCGACTAATCAAATATTCTAAGAATATAAATTATAACCCATAATTATTTTTCTACAATTTTTAAAAATTTTTCCAAGTCAGAACAGGGGATCTCGAATTCATTCTGACATTGTCTCAAAAAAATTAGAATATCACATAATATACAACTCTTTTCCTCCCCCTGTTTCCTTTATATGAAAATAGACTCATTCCATAATTTATTTGAAATTTAATTCAACTTACACAATTTTTGGTGAATTTTCAAAGTCACACAACTGTTGCTATCCAACATTGTTTTACTACTAAAATTCACTCTTACATAATTTTACTTAATCCATTTTGTCTTATCGAAGTTCACTCAAATATCGAGCATATTGCTCAAAATTTTCTTAAACATATACATGCACTTATTCATCATATAATCATGTTCACATGTATTTTTACTTAATCGATTTTCCCGTTGAACTCTTCGGAATAATAACTGATACTCAGTTTCCTGCACATATTTTCATGTTTGTAGCTTGCACTTAGTACTACACAACTCACAATAGATCATTCGTATCATTTCTATTTCGAAGGCTCAACCGGGAAATTCCTCACTTTCCAACATGTTACAATTTATTCATAGTCCTTTTTCAATTTGCAATTTACAACAAATAATCATTCTATAGGCAGCTACGTTTCATATGATAACAAAATATAATAAAATAAAAAGAATCGATAAATTATTTATGTACAAACTTACCTCGGATCTAGAAATGGCAATTTACCATTCTAGTCCATAACCTTATATTTTCCCGATTTAAGCCTAAATCTCAATTTCCTTGATCTATAATATCACATTTAGCCTACTAATTAGTCACACTATTCATATGGGTCTAAAAATCATTTTTTTACAAATTTTCATTTTGACCCCTAAATTTTTGCATATTTGCACTTTTTCCCCAAGGTTCGGAAATTAAAATTCTTCCTATTTTCTTAAGTTTTATGACATGATGATCATTTTTCCCTTCTATGGTAACATTAAATTCTCACTCTAACATATACGAACATTAGGTATTTTTACCGATTATACAGTTTTACTCGTTTTTACGTAAAATCGCTTAGCAAAAGTTGTTTAACACAATTTCAAGCTTCATATTCTACAATTACACATCAAAATACATGAATATCATTCATGGGTAAATTTTTAAACATAAATCCTAGCTCAAAATAATGGTAGAAATGAGCAGATCATGTTACCGAGATTTCAAAAATACATAGAATTTTAAAAACGGAGCTCGGAATCACTTACTATTAAGCTTGGAAGCTTGGCCAAACCCTAACCATGGCTGCTCTTGGTACATTCTGCTGTAGCAAGAAGAAAGGGACACATTTGGGGTTTAAAATTTGTCTTTTAATTCATTTTACCCCTAAATGACCAAAATGCCCTTTTTACTATTCTTTCAAATTTTATCCAACCAAGGACATTTGTAACACCCCGAACCCGAGACCGTCACCGGAGTCGAACACGAGGTGTTAACAGACTTTTAAAAAATTTTCCAGACACTGCCAATCTGCGTAACAGTCGCTTTAAAAATCATATCTTGAGTTTCACAACTCGAAAATAAGTTTCGTGATTTTTCCCTGAAACTAGACTCATATTCCCATCTACATATTTTTTTCTAGAATTTTTGGTCGGGCAAATTAGTACAGTTTATTAGTCAAAGTCTCCCATGTTACAGGGATAGACTACCCTGACCTTTGCGCATTACGACTTAGATATCTCCTTGTACAGGGCTCCAATGCTGATGCCGTTTGTTTCTATAGAAACTAGACTCAGAGAGGAATCTATAAATATATGGTATGACTCCTAATTATCTCTGGTTAATTTATAATGAATTTCTAAAGTCGGAACAGGAAATCCAGAAACCGTTCTGGCCCTGTCTCACGAGAACCTGAATATCTCTTAACATACTGTCCGTATGATTGTTTCGTTACTTTCCTATGCAAGTAGATTCATCAAGGTTTATTTACATAATTTATTCACTATTTAATTCCATTCCTGATATTTTTAGTGATTTTCCAAATCTACCTCACTGCTGCTGTCAGCATCTGCCTTTAAGGTAGACTTTACCTATTTCATGGTTTCCATGATTCAACTAGCCCTTTTTACATAAATAGCACAATTTATGAAAGTGATTAACCATTCCCATGGCCAATCCTTGTCAAGCATATCCACACCAAATGATTATAACTTTATACTCAAACACATATAAGCCATTTTCGCATGGCTATCCAAAATTATACAAGTCCAAAGGGTCCACGACCCACAACGAACGGGTAGTCCTATACATGCCATTTCGAAGTTCAACCAAAATTGTACCAAAAGGGGGGGCTTTGATAGTGTGGGCGACTTTGACTTCAAGATCCCGAGTCCGATAGCTGGAGAACCAAATCTATAAAACAGAGGAGCAATGAAACGGAGTAAGCAATTTATGCTTAGTAAGTTTTGAGCAAGGAATTCCAGCACAACAAAAGTATAGCATTCATATAGCTAAACGGATAATTTCATATGCACAAATTTACGATATCGTACTTGCTTCACATTATCAACCCTTATGTACATACACAAAAGATCAACTCAGCCAAAGGCCGGTAGCTCGTTTATCAACTGAGCGAATACTTATTTGTAAGGGCTCAACTAAATTCAAGCACATACGAAACATACCTCAATGTTGGGATGTTTCGAGAGTATTAACTGGAATTTTAAAGCAAGTTCATTCATTCCCAAATCACGTACCTTCGGAATTTAACCGGATATAGCTCCTCGTTCAAATGCCTTCGGGACATAGCCCGGTTATAGTAATTCGCACAAATGCCTTCGGGACTTAACCCGGATTTAGTAACTCGCACAAATGCCTTCGGGCTTAGCCCGGAATTAGTATCTCGCACAAATGCCTTCGGGCTTAGCCCGGAATTAGTATCTCGCACAAATGCCTTCGGGCTTAGCCCGGAATTAGTATCTCGCACAAATGCCTTCGGATCTTAGTCCGGATATTGTCACTTAGCACAAGCCTTCGGGACTTAGCCCGGACATCATTCAAATAACCATGCACATTTAACAATAAATCATGGCCCATTCGCATTTCATTTTCGTTAGCAAAACACAAACACAAGACATTTATCATTCTTGCAAATTCGGCTCAATAGCCACACAAAGAGCATGATTTTAATTTGCTTAAAACATGATCTAATCACATCATAATTTAAGCTCTTTTACTCAAGAACTTACCTCGAGTGTTGTCGAACGATTCCGATAGCTATTCGACCACTTTTTCCTTCCCTTTATCGGATTTAGTTCCCCTTTGCCATCTTAATACTTGATTGAAAACTATTGTTGTAAGCGAATTCAATCAAAGGTAAATACCGTTCTCATGAACTACTGAACTCGAGGATGCAACATCTCAACATATCCTCAAGTATCTGAATTATCTACTCAGATTGACCATCGGTTTGGGAATGAAAAGCAGTGCTAAAATGCAGCTTGGTACCCAAAGCTTCTTGCAATTTCCTCCAAAGTCGCGAGGTGAATCTCGGATCTCTATCCGACACAATAGAAATAGGTACCCCGTGTAATCTCACAATCTGAGAAACATACAATTCGGCTAGTTTATCCAATGAAAAATCCGTACGCACGGGGATAAAGTGAGCCGACTTAGTCAGTCTATCAACAACAACCCAAATCGCATCCTTTTTACTTGTTGACAATGGCAGTCCGGACACAAAGTCCATTGTGACTCGATCCCATTTCCACTCGGGTATCATGATCGGCTGAAGTAATCCTGAAGGCACTTGATGTTCTGCTTTCACTTGTTGACATATTAAACATCTCGAAACAAAGTCGGAGATGTCTCGTTTCATACCATGCCACCAAAATCGACGTTTCAAATCGTTGTACATTTCCGTACCCCCCGGGTGAATTGACATTCGGCTACAATGGGCTTCGTTTAGAATCATTGAAATGAGTTCCGAATTCCTTGGAACACACAAACGACTTCTGAACCTCAAACAATCATCATCATCAATTTGAAACTCCGATTCCTTGTTCGGAACACACTCAGCCCGTTTTGCAACCAATTCATCATCGACTTTCTGA
This sequence comes from Gossypium hirsutum, assembly GCF_007990345.1. NCBI lineage: Eukaryota > Viridiplantae > Streptophyta > Magnoliopsida > Malvales > Malvaceae > Gossypium > Gossypium hirsutum. The sequence continues at coordinate 57,096,921 of NC_053428.1, forward strand.
GCTTCACGAATTTGATGAGTCAATAATGGTTTGGCTTTTAATTCAGCTATTAACACATTGTCGGGTAGAACAGACAAGTGCACATTCATCGCTCGTAAAGCAAACAATGATTTCCGGCTTAAGGCGTCCGCAACCACATTAGCCTTTCCCGGGTGGTAATCAATGACAAGCTCGTAATCTTTCAACAACTCAAGCCAACGTCTTTGTCGCAGATTTAAGTCTCTTTGAGTCATCAAATTTTTGAGACTTTTGTGATCCGAAAATACATGGCACTTTTCACCAAATAAGTAATGTCGCCATATTTTTAAAGCAAATACGATGGCAGCTAGTTCAAGATCATGGGTCGGATAATTTTTCTCATGTGGCTTTAACTGTCTCGACGCATAGGCCACAACTCGACCTTCTTGCATCAATACGCAACCCAACCCAAGTAGGGATGCGTCACTATAAATGACAAACTCTTTGCCTGATTCAGGTTGCACTAAAATTGGAGCTTCAGTCAAATAAGTTTTTAGTTGATCAAAGCTTTTCTGACATTTCTCCGTCCATTCGAACTTAACATCCTTTTGAAGTAGCTTCGTCATTGGTGTGGCTATCATCGAGAAACCTTTGACAAATCGTCGGTAATAACCGGCGAGTCCCAGGAAGCTCCGAACTTCGGTAATATTTCTTGGAGGCTTCCAGTTAAGTATGGCTGAAATTTTGTTCGGGTCAACTCGAATACCCGATGCGGATACCACATGACCCAAGAAGCTAACCTCTCTTAACCAGAACTCACACTTACTGAACTTAGCATATAACTGCTTATCCCGCAAAATTTTCAACACCAGTCTCAGGTGTTCAGCATGTTCAGTCTCATCTCTTGAATAGACCAAGATGTCATCAATGAACACAACTATGAACCGATCCAAATATGGTCTGAAGATCCGATTCATCAAATCCATAAATACCGCAGGGGCATTAGTGAGCCCAAATGGCATCACTAAGAACTCGTAGTGACCATATCTTGTCTTGAAGGCAGTTTTGGGTATGTCCGATTCTTGAATTCGCAACTGATAATAGCACGATCTCAAATCTATTTTTGAGAACACTGTGGCTCCCTTCAGTTGGTCGAACAAATCATCGATGCGCGGCAATGGATATTTGTTCTTTATCGTCACTTTATTCAGTTGACGATAGTCAATGCACAACCTCATGGTTCCGTCCTTCTTTTTCACGAACAATACTGGTGCACCCCAAGGTGAGAAACTTGGTCGAGCAAAACCTCTATCCGTCAATTCTTGCTACTGAGCTTTCAACTCTTTTAACTCGGTTGGTGCCATACGATACGGAGCTATCGAAATCGGTGTAGTCCCAGGTACAAGCTCAATACCAAACTCTACCTCCCGAACAGGTGGTAAACCCGGTAATTCTTCAGGAAAAACATCCGGGTACTCACAAACCACCGGCACAGATTCGGGTTTCTTTTCTAATTCTTTGTCATCAAGTACATACGCAAGGTATGCTTCGCACCCTTTTCTTACATATTTCTGGGCCAACATTGCTGATATTACAGCTGGCATCCCCTCCAAGTCCGTAGACTCAACTCGGATTACTTCGTTATTTGCGCACCTCAAATCAATAGTCTTGCTTTTGCAATTCACAACCGCATCGTGCGCGGTCAACCAATCCAAACCAAGAATAACATCAAATTCATCAAACGGCAAAAGCATCAAGTCCGCCGGGAAACAGGAACCTCGAATTACTTGGGGACATTCCTTACACACTTTGTCGACAAGCACGTAACGACCCAAGGGGTTTGACACCCGAATTACGAACTCAGTAGACTCAATAGGTAAAGTCTTACTGGATGCTAAGGTTTCACATATGTAAGAATGAGTAGAACCGGGGTCAATCAAAGCAATACATTAGTATCCAAGAGAGTAAAAGTACTGGTAATAACATCAGGCGAAGAAGCATCCTCGCGGGCACGTATAGCATAAGCTCTAGCAGGCGCACGAGCCTCAGATCTGGTCGTAGCATCTCTAGATCCTCTCTGACCACCACCAGCATTGCCCGCATTTTCAGATGGTCTACCTCGAGCAGTGGTAGCACCCGGTTTCCCACTCTGATTTACATTCTGTCCAGACAACCTCGGGCAATCTTTAATGAAGTGGTCAACTGATCCGCACTTGTAACAGGAGCGGTCAGGGAATCTACAACTCCCCGAATGCCATTTACCGCAATATCGACATTTCGTTCTGTCTCGACGTTCATCCCCAACACTGGCGACCGAAGTGCCTCGTGTACCCACAGGGGGTCGATCACGATCTCGTCTAAAAAGGCCCGAAGTGCCTCTCGACCAGCCCACATCATCTCGAAATTTCTTCGATGCCTGTTGAAGAGACTTTCCCGAAGATCTTTTACGAAACTCTCCAGTTCCCTCATCAACTTTTTGTTTTTCTTTTCTAAGCTCTTCGGCTTTACAAGCTCGCTCGACAAGTACTACGAACTCTCGTATTTCAAGAACGCCAACGAACATTTTTATATCTTCATTCAGCCCATCCTCGAAGCGTTTACACATAATAGCCTCGGACGAAACACATTCCCGAGCGTATCTACTAAGTCTAACAAATTTTCGCTCGTAATCAGTAACTGACATAGAACCTTGCTTAAGCTCAAGAAATTCCTTCCGTTTTTGATCAACAAATCTCTGACTGATATACTTTTTTCGAAACTCAGTTTGGAAAAACTCCCAAGTTACTTGCTCTCGGGGCACAACAGAAGTCAGAGTACTCCACCAATAGTAGGCAGAATCGCGTAGCAAGGAGATAGTACACTTTAGGCATTCATCGGGTGTACAAGATAGCTCATCGAGTACCCGGATAGTGTTGTCCAACCAAAATTCAGCTTGCTCGGCATCGTCGCTATCCGTAGCCTTAAATTCAGTAGCCCCATGTTTTCGAATTCTGTCAACTGGGGGCTTATTTGACCTTATTTGGTCAGTTACCGGAGGTATTGTAGGTGCGGGGGTGGTATTAGTCGGGAATGGAGATTGTGGAACAGCCGTATTAGTTCAAATGTATTGGTTGAACCAATCATTCATCACGCTATAGAAAGCTTGTCTAGCTTCATCATTCGGGTTACTAGCATTAGGTTGAGAGTCCGCTGGCGCTGTCCCTTATGCGGGAGCAGGCGCCACACTCTCTAGATCATCAGCTACCTCTCGGTCGGGATCGGGATCCATTACTATAAATAAACACATTTGCAATGTCAGAAATCACCACATTATCAAATAACCACATAAAATGGCATGTATAGCTAGACCCAACACATTACGGTAGTCCTAGAATCGACTAAACGTAGCTCTGATACCAATCAAATGTAACACCCCGAACCCAAGACCGTCACCGGAGTCGAACACGAGGTGTTAATAGACTTTTAAAAAATTTTCCAGACACTGCCAATCTGCGTAATAGTCGCTTTAAAAATCATATCTTAAGTTTCACAACTCGAAAATCAGTTTCGTGATTTTTCCCTGAAGCTAGACTCATATGCTCATCTACATATTGTTTTCTAGAATTTTTGGTCGGGCCAATTAGTACAGTTTATTAGTGAAAGTCTCCCATGTTACAGGGATAGACTACCCTGACCTTTGCGTATTACGACTTGCATATCTCCTTGTACAGAGCTCCAATGCTGATGCCGTTTGTTTCTATAGAAACTAGACTCAGAGAGGAATCTATACATATATGGTATGACTCCTAATTATCTCTGGTTAATTTATAATGAATTTCCAAAGTCGGAACAGGAAATCCAGAAACCGTTCTGGCCCTGTCTCACGAGAACCTGAATATCTCTTAACATACTGTCCGTATGATTGTTTCGTTACTTTCCTATGAAAGTATATTCATCAAGGTTTGTTTACATAATTTATTCACTATTTAATTCCATTCCTGCTATTTTTAGTGATTTTCCAAATCTACCTCACTGCTGCTGTCAGCATCTGCCTTTAAGGTAGACTTTACCTATTTCATGGTTTCCATGATTCAACTAGCCCTTTTTGCATAAATAGCACAATTTATGAAAGTGATTAACCATTCCCATGGCCAATCCTTGTCAAGCATATCCACACCAAATGATTATAACTTTATACTCAAACACATATAAGCCATTTTCGCATGGCTATCCAAAATTATACAAGTCCAAAGGGTCCACGACCCACAACGAACGGGTAGTCCTATACATGCCATTTCGAAGTTCAACCAAAATTGTACCAAAAGGGGGGCTTTGATAGTGTGGGCGACTTTGACTTCAAGATCCCGAGTCCGATAGCTGGAGAACCAAATCTATAAAACAGAGGAGCAATGAAACGGAGTAAGCAATTTATGCTTAGTAAGTTTTGAGCAAGGAATTCCAGCACAACAAAAGTATAGCATTCATATAGCTAAACGGATAATTTCATATGCACAAATTTACGATATCGTACTTGCTTCACATTATCAACCCTTATGTACATACACAAAAGATCAACTCAGCCAAAGGCCGGTAGCTCGTTTATCAACTGAGCGAATACTTATTTGTAAGGGCTCAACTAAATTCAAGCACATACGAAACATACCTCAATGTTGGGATGTTTCAAGAGTATTAACTGGAATTTTACAGCAAGTTCATTCATTCCCAAATCACGTACCTTCGGAATTTAACCGGATATAGCTCCTCGTTCAAATGCCTTCGGGACATAGCCCGGTTATAGTAATTCGCACAAATGCCTTCGGGACTTAACCCGGATTTAGTAACTCGCACAAATGCCTTCGGGCTTAGCCCGGAATTAGTATCTCGCACAAATGCCTTCGGGCTTAGCCCGGAATTAGTATCTCGCACAAATGCCTTCGGGCTTAGCCCGGAATTAGTATCTCGCACAAATGCCTTCGGATCTTAGTCCGGATATTGTCACTTAGCACAAGCCTTCGGGACTTAGCCCGGACATCATTCAAATAACCATGCACATTTAACAATAAATCATGGCCCATTCGTATTTCATTTTCATTAGCAAAACACAAACACAAGACATTTATCATTCTTGCAAATTCGGCTCAATAGCCACACAAAGAGCATGATTTTAATTTGCTTAAAACATGATCTAATCACATCATAATTTAAGCTCTTTTACTCAAGAACTTACCTCGGGTGTTGTCGAACGATTCCGATAGCTATTCGACCACTTTTTCCTTCCCTTTATCGGATTTAGTTCCCCTTTGCTCTTGAGCTTAATTAAACAAATAAATTGATTTAATCATTTGAGCATCGAAAAGAGGAACACAAGGCACTTAGCCCATATTTATACATTAGACATTAAAGTCACATATGTACGGAATCATGAATCAAACTCAACATTTTAGCTAATTTTTTTCCCTTGGCCGAATATGCATGTCTATTTTGGGGCCGATTTCAACACTTAATACATTCTACAAGTATGGTCACTTGTATTGACTAAACACCCTTTTGTTTCAAGTTCAAAACTTGGCTAATACACACATATACACACTAGTAAAGCATCCTCTCCCTTTCCATCAATTTAACACATGCATTGCTCATTAACATGCAATAGTTACATTCGGCCTTAGCACACAACTTGCTAGCCGATTCTTCTCCATTTAGCAACCAATGCACATATGTGCTCACTCAAAAATGCTAAAAAGGAGGTTCAAGAATCATCAAGCCACCATCACATGCATCATTAACAAGCTTCATATTTAGCATGCAATGGCATTAACACAAACTCCACCTAGGCCGAATCTTAACTCATCCTCATGCCTCATCACCACAACATCAAACATCAACCAAGAATGATGCATCCATGGCCGAGTGTCATTTCCATCACATAGCAAGATTTAGACCATGGGCTAGGTAGAACTCAAGCTAACAACTAAAACATGCATGCATCTCATGGAACATCATCAAACATACCTTAGCCTAGCTACATGCATGGCCGAACCTCTTCAACCTTTCTTCTTCCTTCCTCCTTAAAATTTTTGGCCAAGGATGAACCAAAGGATGAGCATTTTTTTTTCTTTGTTTTTTTTCTTTCTAGTTTCGGCTAAATGAAGATGAGAAAGGATGAACAAAAATTTTCTCCTTTCTTTTCTTTAGCTCATGGCAATGGGGGGGGAACAACTACACACATTTTTTTTTTGTATTCATCATACTCCTTTTCATTATTTTATGCCCATGCCCCTTATTTTATTTTTTTTCCTACATACCTCACTAGGCCAACATGTTCCCAACATGTTTCCACCCATAGCATGGCCAACCACTAGCTCAAATTTTGGGTAATTTGACATGCAAACCCATCATTTTCACAACATGCATTAATAGACCATTTTAAATTAGCCTATCATATTTTCACCATGTCTCATATCAATCCCTATTTAATAATTTCTCATGCAATTGGCAAAATTGGAGAATGAAACTTCCACATACCCATGTACACACATAATAAGCTTAGAATATGGAAATCAATTATTTTTATGACTCGATTTTGTGGTCCCGAAACCACTTCCCGACTAGGGTCAATTTTGGGCTGTCACAACATTTTTGTCCAAAAATTTATACAATGGTTTAATTATCATTTAAGGACCTCCCATTTAAAATTTCATTACAATTAGACACCTCTAACATATAAAACTCAACTTTTGTATTTTTTACAATTTAGTCCTTTTTACTAAATTGAGTGCTCAAACGTCAAAATTTTTGAACAAAATTTTCATGAAATCATTCTATGAAATCTTAGACCATACAAATATAATAAAAATGAAATTTTCCTCATCGAATTTGTGGTCCCAAAACCACTGTTCCGACTAAGCCCAAAATTAGGATGTTATAGTGGCTCCTTGTGGTGCTTTGGCTGAATATCCTATGTCTCTTTCCCACTCTACTCATTTTATTTTCTCATTTTTAGCCTTTTGGAAACCGAAACTCTTTCTTTGGAATAAGGTAACTGAGTTTTGTTTTGGAATCAGGATGTTGCACTATTGCCATCTTTGTTTCGTGGCTATTCTTTTCCATCTTAATGATTGTTTTCTAACTCTATGGTTCTTCCGATTGTTGCTAGGAGTTTGATCTTGATAGTCAAAGGGTTAGGCTGATTATCCTCTCTCAACAAGTAATCTTTTTGCTCGAGGTAAGTGTTTTAAGTTCTAAGTATATGTAAGACAGGATTATAGATTCTTATGAATCATTTAATTGTTTGCGTGTGAAGGTTAAAGTATTGGAGAGAATGGTGGGGTTGGACCAAGAGAGGTTTTGCGATTTCTCGTTTGGTAAGTAATGATAGATCGATTAAGGTATTATTCATACCATGGTTTTGGATTAACCATGAAAATTGACTGATAGTGGGATTGTTGTTAACAATAGGTGCTTGGATCTCGGAAGTGTTCAGCTACAATCTTGTTACAGGTGTGTGTGTGTGCACATCACTACCATTAGATGTGAAATCAACAAAAGTCGAAAAGCCGGAAGGTTCATCGTCGACTCCATATGAGCGTGCAACCGCCCGTGTGGCAGGCCGAGTGGTAAAATGAGGCCGTGTTGTCAACAAGATGGCCATGAACGATTTCGTGAGTGAAACGATATTGGGCCAATTTGGGCCCACTGGGCCGTGCAGGCCCAATGGGCTTGTGGGTCCTACACAGAGAGAATTGCACCAAGTGTGGTAAATTGTTGGTTAGGTTGTGTAAACTATACGGCTAAAGCCAATTCTGGGCTTTGTGGGCCATACAAGAGTATGGGCCCATATGGGCCAGTAATAAGGGCTATAGGCCCATTATCACTTATTGACTGTTAAAGTTGCAGGGTCACCTCAGACGACTGTGGACCTACTATTGGGTCGGTAAGTATACTTAGACCCCATAATCATAAAATGACCATTATACCTCTGTGAGGTAAATTGACTGAAATACCCTTGTATTATGTATGTCTATTTTTTAGCATGATATTTCTGCATACATGTATGTTATTATGTTGCATTACATGGGGTGGGATATATGATTTTGGAGGAAGTGTACTAAAAGGCTATAAGCCTATTACTGGCAGCTCTACTGCAAATACTGTTTTAATACCGAATTCGGTACGATTTGGCATGTAGGGTTGGGTGGGTCGATTTAATCCCCACATGGTGTGTAGGGCTGGTACGGAGTTGGTGTGTAGCGGATGGATTGGGTAGGACTCTTTGTTTGCATACTGTTCTGAAATGGGCTAAGGCCTAGACTGCCACTATTACTGAAATGGGCTAAGGCCCAGACTACTACTGTTACTAAAAAAAGGGCTAAGACTCCTAACTGAAACTGATAGGGCTTAGGCCCGGGTTGCGCTTACTATGATTGTTTACTTTTATGGGATTTCACACACTGAGTTTTCGTAAACTCACCCATCTGTTATCTGTGCAGGAAATTCCCAGGCTTTGACGGATCGAGGCGACGTAGGACTTAATGGTGGCCACTCAATGTAGTTATTTCTTTATATACTATAATTAAGGTTTTATTTTGGGTTTTTAATATGTAATAAGGCCGCTCTAAATTTTACTTAATTTGGGGTTTTATTTACTTAACTTTTTACCTACTAGTAGTAGGTTTCGGGCTTTAAAATTAAAAAGTTATAAACCAATGATTTACTACAAATACCACGTTTATGCAACATAAAACGAGAGCTTTCCGAAACAACTATTGTTTAAAGAATTTCAATGACAACCTAGTAAAATTTTCTAAAATAATCTGAGTTTTCCTTATGAAAGGTCATTCTAAGCTTTAATCAACCCAAAAGAACTTTTAAAGAAAAATGGTTTCACATAAAATTTGTGTTTTGGGAAAACACTTCAATGTGACATCACAGATTCGGTTGTAACGTCTAGGCCGAGTTTGGGGTGTTATATTTAGTGGTATCAGAGCCAGGTTGCAAAACTCAGCTGTGAATTTAGGTTTTTCAAAAATAGGGAAATTTTGGCAAGAAAATTGGTTCAAATGGTTTAAAATGATTGTTTGGTCTCCACGCCGATCCGGTAAGTCTTCTGATGGTTAATACTGAAATAACAATATAGAAATGTTATTATTGAAATTACTTAGGTAGTAAAATTGTATTGAAACTCTTTAGTTAGCGTAAATTATGAATCGTAGTAAGACTGCAAATTGCGAAAACGAACTCTGAAATAATACTGTTTATAAAACATCTGTAATAATCACTGGAATAATAATTGACTGGCATAAAACTTTTAATACAGATAAAAGCGCGAGTGGATAATGAGCACCAGAGGTACTCGTGGTAGAAGCCGTGGTAGAGGCCGTTGATACGAGTCATAAAGGCCCAATCCAAGTTCAAGAACGTGATGGGCTCAAATTGCCACAAGGCCCAATAACAAGATCAAAGGCCCGACAAATGCGGTCCAAACTAAATGGGACCATTCAAGAGCTTGTTAGCAAGGCCTTAGATGCATACACAAGAGAACAAGAAAATCAAGATTCACTTTCTTGTTTTCAAGAAAATCAAGAAACCGAATCTTGGCCCAATTTTGCTGTTCGAAGAGATTTCAAGAATCAAGAAAATCAAGATTTCAAATCTTGGAAATCTTGGTCCAAGAAACCAAATCTTGCAGCCAAAACGCATTGGATCTCCATTACGAGTGTCAATGACCCAATTTTGGTAGGAGATGGATCACGAGCCCAAATTCTTGAAGGTGAGGCCCAATAACCAAAATCCAGCCCAATCAAGAAATTTCTTCATACTTAGTTGAAAATCAGGCCAAAATGTCAAAGGGCCCAATTTGTAAACATCTTACTTGTTTAATTTAATTTTTTAATCTTTAGGAGCATTACATGTAAAATTCGGCCCAAAACAGCCCATATAAGTGCATAGCCGAATTTACCTTGTTATTTTGTTAATTAGGTTTAATTTTTATTAGTTACTTGTGAGATTAGGATTTGTTGGAGGCCTATATAAGCATTGGCTAGCCACCCTTTGTAAACACATCTTATTATTATTTTTTCTATCAAATTTCAGATTTGTTGAGTGCAGAATTTTCTTTGGGGTTTTCTCCAAGAATTCTTTCTTGAGTTTTCTTTAGAAGTTGTTTTAACAATCTTTTGATTGTGGGAGCCATCTTCAACCTTCTTCTTGCCATCGATATTCTTTGGAGGGGAGATTAGAGCCGTTTGAAGAGATTTGTGAAATCTTTCGGGATTTCAAGGATCTTTAGGACTTATCCTTTAATTCTTGCTATTTTCGATTTCTTTCTTTACTTTTCTTTGCTTATACTTGTGCCGATTTCTCATCTAATATTTTGCTGTTCTTGTTTGTTTTCCAGCATTGATTAAACTCAAGATCTCATCGTTTAAGTTGTTCTCCAATTGGCAGCACCCATTCGAACCCAAAAATCCCCAATTCCTAGGGTTTGGCCGATTGGATTTCTTTCAATTTGGGAATCAATTGATTGCTGGAAATTGGGCATTCTTGGCCTAATCAATTCCTTGGCAGATTCGCATCTTTTCTTTCTTCTCAATTTCGTTTGATTCATCGATTCTATTTCTTTTCTTCTTGCTGCTCTTTTAATTGAATTTGGGAATTTTAAATTCAAATCTGATTCGGTTTAATCTTAATCTTTGTTTTTGATTTCAGATCTATTCGTCTAGGATCTTTCGTAGGAGTTTCTCGTGACTTGGCAACTCGATCTTGGTCCGCGTGCGCGTCCGTACCATTTGGTATCAGATTTTGGGCGTTTTGGGTGTTCTTGGTTGATTTCTAAACTGATCTCTATTTTTTAAAGCATAAACAGCAGTTTTACCAAGAAAAATTGTTCAAAAAAAATTCATTTGAGTGGGTAAACGTTGTCCTATTGATCTGAAATTTTACATACATGTTTTTGGCACTGTGATTGAATATAAAAAAATTATTCCCGCAAAAAAATCTGTGACAGCCCAAAGTTGACCCTAGTCGGGAAGTAGTTTCGGGACCGCTAAACCGAGTCACCGAAATGTTTGAATGTGATACTTATTGTCTAAAATATGTAATTATGAATGTGTGAAAATTTCAAGCTTCAATTTGGTTGATTTCATGTGAATTTAGTCAATAGGACTTATGTGAGAAAATTCTAAAATGTGATAGGTCAATGTGTGAGGACCTATTAGTGCATGTGGACAAAGGGGGGACTTGCATGTCAAATTCCCCCCCTAATGAGTAGTGGCCGGCCATGACAAGGAATGATGGGCAAAACATGTCATGAAACATGTTTTGTTAATGGAAGAATAAAATAAGGAGTATGGGTAATAAAGAAATGGAAACAAAAGAAAAAAAAATGTGTGGTTGCCCCCCCATTGCCGTGAGCTAAAGAGAAGAAAGGAGAAAAATTTGTGTTCATCCTTTCTCACCTTCATTTAGCCTAAATTAGAAAGAAAAACAAAGAAAAAAAAATTTCTCATCCTTTGGTTCATCCTTGGCCAAAAATTTTAAGGAGGAAAGAAGAAGAAAGGTGAAGAGATTCGGCCATGCATGTAGCTAGGCTAAGGTATGTTTGATGATGTTCCATGAGATGCATGCATGTTTTAGTTGTTAGCTTGAGTTCTACCTAGCCCATGGTCTAAATCTTGCTATGTGATGGAAATGGCACTTGACCATGGATGCATCATTCTTGGTTGATGTTTGATGTTGTGGTGATGAGGCATGAGGATGAGTTAAGATTCGGCCTAGGTGGAGGTTGTGTTAATGCCATTGCATGCAAAATATGAAGCTTGTTAATGATGCATGTGATGATGGCTTGATGATTCTTGAACCTCCTTTTTAGCATTTTTGTGTGAGCACATATGTGCATTGGTTGCTAAATGGAGAAGAATCGGCTAGCAAGATGTGTGCTAAGGCCGAATGTAACTTTGCATGTTGATGAGCAATGCATGTGTTAAATCGATGAAAAGGGGGAGGATGCTTTACTAGTGTGTATATGTGTGTATTAAGTGTTGAAATCGACCCCAAAAATAGACATGCATATTCGGCCAAGGGGAAAGAAATTAGCTAATATGTTGTGTTGATGCATGATTTTTGCATGTATGAGACTTTAATGTCTAATGTATAAATATGGGCTAAGTGCCTTGTGTTCATCTTCTTGATGCCTAAATGATGAAATCAATTTATTTGTTTAATTAAGCTCAAGAGCAAAGGGGAAATAAATCCGATAAAGGGAAGGAAAAAGTGGTTGAATAGCTAACGGAATCGTTCGACAACACCCGAGGTAAGTTCTTGAGTAAGAGAGCTTAAATTACGATGTGATTAAATCATGCTCTATGTGTGGCTATTGAGCCGAATGTGCAAGGACGATATGTGCCTTGTGTTTGAGCTTCGCAAATGAAAATGAAATATGAATGTGCCATGAATTATTGTTAGATGTGCATGATTAATTGAATGCTGTCCGGGCTAAGTCCCGAAGGCTTTGTGCTAAGTGAATATATCCGGACTAAGATCCGAAGGCATTTGTGCGAGATACAAATTCCGGGTTAAGCCCCGAAGGCCTTTGTGCGAGATATTAAATCCGGGTTAAGTCCCGAAGGCATTCGTGCGAGTTATTAAATCCGGGTTAAGTCCCGAAGGCATTCGTGCGAGTTATTAAATCCGGGTTATGTCCCGAAGGCATTGTGTGAGTTACTAAAACCGGGCTATGTCCCGAAGGCATTTGAACGAGGAGCTATATCCGGTTAAATCCCGAAGGTACGTGATTTGGTAATGAATGAGCTTGCTGTAAAATTCCAGCGAATACTCGAAAAACATCCCAATACGGGGATATGTTACGTATGTGTTGAATTTAATCGAGCCCTTACAAATAAATGTTCGCTCAGTTGATAAACGAGCTACCGGCCTTCGGCTAAGTTAGTCTATTGTGTATGTACATAAGGGTTGTTAATGTTGTGAAGCAAGTTTGATATCGATAAATTGCGTATTATGAAATATTCCATTTAGCTAAATGTGTGTTATTCTTTGTTTATGCTGGAATTCCTTGCTCAAAACTTACTAAGCATAAATTGCTTACTCGTTACACTGCTCCTCTGTTTTATAGATTTTTTTGGTTCTCCAGCTATCGGACTCGGGATCTTGAAGTCGAAGTCGCCCACACTATCAAAGGCTCTTTTGGGTACTATTTTGGTTGAATTTTGTTATGGCATGTATAGGACTACCCATTGTGGTTTTTCGAGTACTTTATGAAATGTATAAGTGTACAGCCATGCGAAAATGGCTTGTAGAAGTGGAGTATGGCATTAGACCATTCGTGTTTATGAATGTATAGATGGTTTCATGATGTAACTATAGTTGGAATGGAAGTGTTGAGCAAATGATCAGCCATTGGAATGGCTAAGTATGATCATATGTGGGCATATGTATGACAAGGCCCTAGTTGGTCCATGAAACCCCGAAAATAGGTAAGGTTTACTTTGAAAACAGAGGCTGACAGCAGCAGTGGTGTGGATTGGAAAAATCACAAGAATTCGTAGGAGTGGAGTTAAATAGTGAATAAATTATGTAATCGAACCTTGACGAATCTACTTTCATATGAAAGTAACGAAACAATCATATGAACAGTACAGTAAGAGATATTCAGGTTCTTGTGGAACAGGGCCAGAACAGTTCCTGGATTCCCTGTTCCGACTTTGGAAATTCACTATAAATTGACCAGAGATAATTAGGAGTCATACCATATATGTATGGATTCCTCTCTGAGTCTAGTTTCCATAGAAACAAACGGCATCAGTATTGAAGCTCTGTGCAGAGAGATATCCAAGTCGTAATGGGAAAAGGTCAGTGTAGTCGACCCCTGTAACATGGGAGACTTTGACTAATAAACTGTACTAATTGGCCCGACCAAAAATTCTAGAAAAAAATACATAGGTGGGGACATGAGTCTAGTTTCAGGGAAAAATCACAAAACTGATTTTCGAGTTGTGAAACTCAAGATATGATTTTTGAAGCGACTAGTACTCAGACTGGGCAGTGTCTGAAAAAAAATTTTCAAAGTTTGTTAACATCTCGTGTCCGACTCCGGTGTCGGTCTCGGGTTCGGGGTGTTACATTAAATTGGTATCAGAGCTACGGTTTAGTCGATTCTAGGACTACCGTAATGTGTTGGGTCTAGCTATACATGCCATTTTATGTGATTACTTGATAGTGTGGTGACTTCTGAAAATTGTAAATGTGTTTATAGTAATGGATCCCGATCGTGACCGAGAGGTAGCTGATGATCTTGAGAGTGTAGCGCCTGCTCCCGCACAAGGGACAGTGCCGGCAAACTCTCAACCTAATGCTAATAATTCGAATGATGAAGCTAGACAAGCATTCTATAGCGTGATGAATGATTGGTTCAACCAATACATTCGAACTAATATGGCTGTTCCACAACCTCCATTCCCGACAAATACTACCCCCGCACCTACAATACCGCCGGTAACGGACCAAATAAGGTCAAATAAGCCCCCAGTTGATAGAATCCGAAAACATGGGGCTACTGAATTTAAGGCTATGGATAGCGATGATGCCGAGCAAGCTGAATTTTGGCTGGACAACACTATCCGGGTACTCGATGAGCTATCTTGTACATCCGATGAATGCCTAAAGTGTGCCATCTCCTTGCTACGTGATTCTGCCTACTATTGGTGGAGTACTCTGACTTCTGTTGTGCCCCGAGAGCAAGTAACTTGGGAGTTTTTCCAAACTGAATTTCGGAAAAAGTATATTAGTCAGAGATTTGTTGATCAAAAACGGAAGGAATTTCTTGAGCTTAAGCAAGGCTCCATGTCGGTTACTGATTACGAGCGAAAATTTGTTAGACTTAGCAAATACGCTCGGGAATGTGTTTCGTCCGAAGCTATTATGTGTAAACGCTTCGAGGATGGGCTGAATGAAGATATAAAAATGTTCGTTGGCATTCTTGAAATACGAGAGTTCGTGGTACTTGTTGAACGAGCTTGTAAAGCCGAAGAGCTTAGAAAAGAAAAGCAAAGAGTTGATGAGGGAACTGGAGAGTTTCGTAAAAGATCCTCGGGAAGGTCTCTTCAACAGACATCGAAGAGATTTCGAGATGATGCGGGCCAGTTTAGAGGCACTTCGGGCCTTTTTAGACGAGATCGTGATCGACCCCCTGTGGGTACACGAGGCACTTCGGTCGCCAGTGTTGGGAATGAACGTCGAGATAGAACGAAGTATCGATATTGCGGTAAATGGCATTCGGGGAGTTGTAGATTCCCTGACCGCTCCTGTTACAAGTGCGGATCAGTTGACCACTTCATTAAAGATTGCCCGAGGTTGTTTGAACAGAATGAAAATCAGAGTGGGAAACCGGCTGCTACCACTGCTCGAGGTAGACCATTTGGAATTACGGGCAATGCTAGTGGTGGTCAGAGAGGATCTAGAGATGATATAACCAGATCCGAAGCTCGTGCGCCTGCTAGAGCTTATGCTATACGTGCCCGCGAGGATGCTTCTTCGCCTGATGTTATTACCGGTACATTCACTCTCTTTGATACTAATGTAATTGCTTTGATTGACCCCGGTTCTACTCATTCTTACATATGTGAAACCTTAGCATCCAGTGAGACTTTACCTATTGAGTCTACTGAGTTTGTAATTCGGGTGTCAAATCCCTTGGGTCGTTACGTGCTTGTCGACAAAGTGTGTAAGTAATGTCCCCTAGAAATTCGAGGTGCGCAAATAACGAAGTAATCCGAGTTGAGTCTACGGACTTGGAGGGATGCCAGCTGTAATATCAACAATGTTGGCCCAGAAATATGTAAGAAAAGGGTGCGAAGCATACCTTGCGTATGTACTGGATGACAAAGAATTAGACAAGAAACCCGAATCTGTGCCGGTGGTTTGTGAATACCCGGATGTTTTTCCGGAAGAATTACCGGTTTACCACCTGTTCGGGAGGTAGAGTTTGGTATTGAGCTTGTACTTGGGACTACGCCGATTTCGATAGCTCCGTATCGTATGGCACCAACCGAGTTAAAGGAGTTGAAAGCTCAGTTGCAAGAACTGACGGATAGAGGTTTCGCTCGACCAAGTTTCTCACCTTGGGTGCACCAGTATTGTTCGTGAAAAAGAAGGACGGAACCATGAGGTTGTGCATTGACTATCGTCAGCTGAATAAAGTGACGATAAAGAACAAATATCCGTTGCCGCGCATCGATGATTTGTTCGACCAACTGAAGGGAGCCTCAGTGTTCTCAAAAATAGATTTGAGATCGGAGCTTTTTGGGGCTCGCCAGTTATTACCGACGATTTGTGAAAGGTTTCTCGATGATAGCCACGCCAATGACGAAGCTACTTCAAAAGGATGTTAAGTTCGAGTGGACGGAGAAATGTCAGAAAAGTTTCGACCAACTGAAAACTCATTTAACTAAAACTCCAATTTTGGTGCAACCCGAATCAGGTAAAGAGTTTGTCATTTATAGTGACACATCCCTACTTGGGTTGGGTTGCGTATTGATGCAAGAAGGTCGAGTCGTGGCCTATGCGTCGAGACAATTGAAGCCATACGAGAGGAATTATCCGACCCATGATCTTGAACTAGCTGCCATCGTGTTTGCTTTAAAAATATGGCGACATTATCTGTTTGGTGAGAAGTGCCATGTATTTTCGGATCACAAAAGTCTCAAATATTTGATGACTCAACGAGACTTGAATCTGCGACAAAGACGTTGGCTTGAGTTGTTGAAAGATTACGAGCTTGTCATTGATTACCACCCGGGAAAGGCTAACGTGGTTGCGGACGCCTTAACCGGAAGTCATTGTTTGCTTACGAGCGATGAACGTGCTTTGTCTGTTCTACAGACAATTGTTAGTAGCTGAATTAAAGCTAAACATTATTGACTCACCAAATTCGTGAAGCTAGAAAGTCGATGATGAATTGGTTGCAAACGGGCTAAGTGTTTCCGAACGAGGAATCGGAGTTTCAAATTGATGATAATTGTTGAGGTCAGAAATCGTTTGTGTGTTCAAGGAATCGGAACTCATTTCGATGATTCTGAACGAGCCCATTGTAGCCGATCATGATACCCGAGTGAATGGATCGAGTCACAATGACTTGTGTCCGGACTGCCTTGCAGCAGTAAGAAGGATGCGATATGGGTTGTTGTTGATAGACTGACTAAGTCGGCTCATTTCATCCCCGTACGTACGGATTTTTCATTGGATAAACTAGCTGAATTGTACGTTTATCAAATTGTGAGATTACACGGGGTACCTGTTTCTATCGTGTCGGATAGAGATCCGAGATTCACCTCACGATTTTGGAAGAAATTGCAAGAAGCTCTGGGTACCAAGCTGCATTTTAGCACTGCTTTTCACCCCCAACCGATGGTCAATCCGAGCGAATAATCAGATACTTGAGGATATGTTGAGATGTTGCATCTCGAGTTCAGTAGTTCATGGGAACGGTATTTACCTTTGATTGAATTCGCTTACAACAATAGTTTTCAACCAAGTATTAAGATGGCACCTTACGAGGCTTGTACGTCGTAAATGCCGTACACCATTGTTTTGGACCGAGCTCGGTGAAGGTAAAATTTCGGAGTTGATTGATTAAAGATGCTGAACAGAAGTAAAGGTAATCCGTGAAAGTCTGAAGGTAGCCACGGATCGTCAGAAGTCGTACGCAGATTTGGAACGAAAAGACATCGAGTATCGGGTGGGAGACAAAGTGTTCCTTAAGGTTTCACCTTGGAAAAAGATACTCAGGTTCG